>NC_136708.1:15929225-15996880 GCF_947650265.1 Symphodus melops | reverse complement strand
TGTGCGTTTATGTGCGTTTATGTGTTCAAGGTCCAAAGCAGTAAGAGAGACAGTATCTCCCTGAGAGTCACACGCCTGCATCGCTCTGTGTGTGTGAACAGGTCGGACAGGAACAACGCAGCCCACTCAACGTGGCATCTCTCACACACACACACACACACACACACACACACACACACACACACACACACACACACACACACACACACACACACACACACACACACACACACACACACACACACACACACACACACACACACACACACACACACACACACACACACACACACACACACACACACACACACACACACACACACACACACACACACACACACACACACACACACACGGTGTTTCACTGGTTTGTCGTTGCCATGGCAGACATGACATCACGAGGCGTGGCTTGAGAATGATCTGGGAACTAGTCTCACATTCGTGTCGGCCCTCATCCAAATCCCGAATTCCCATCCTTCCACTTAAGCACAATCAAACAGCCCACATGGATTAGGCAGCGACGTGAAGGAGCGCAAATGAAGGAGAGGCTGAGAATGTTGCCATTAAACCCTTGTTTGACTGCCTGAGACATCATTGATTTGATTGGAAGGATATTAAAGACGGCGAGAGAAGGGGTGGAAAGAGAGAGCGAAGGGAAGGGGAGGAGGAGGAGGAATGGTGAGAAAGCAGAAGAGAGCGAGTGTGTGGGAGTGTAGTCGCAAACTGACTGGCAGTCCTGCTGAGGGCGAGCAGGAGGCGCGCACACACACACGTATTCACGCTTGCACATGCAGAGTGGGCCAAGGCATCTGTGCTGGAGACCTGTGCGAGTCAGGCTGACGGGATGACAGACAGAGAAGAGGAGAGGAGAGAATTCGGGGCCCGAGTGAGAGGGAGAGAAGTGATCTTGATGTGCAGCCAGTAAATGTGTCTTCATCACAACAGAGCGAGGCAAGTACAGAACTTGTCAGACGAATAGACTGAGTGTAACACACACACACACACACACACAGTCAACTCACAAGGCTTAAACCCAAGTTGCAGATTTTTCTTTTTGTGGCCTGATGTATTCACATGCGATATGACCGTACCATAAACTACCGTTAGACTTTAACCTTAAGATCACTTTGAAGCACTTGTCCCTCTCAGTGAAGGACACACAGCCAAGCACAAATAGAAGCAGACCTAAAAACACTTGATTGGTCCACTCAGTGAGACTGAAATCTAAGAGATCAGCAGTTTCATTTTTTTTTTATCATCAAAGTCTCTTTTTCACCGTCACGGTCTTACAGTTAAACTCTTGTAATAATAAGCTAGACGAGCGTGTTCTCAATGACTTCCTGGTCCACTCTCTTTCACGAGAGGCGTCTGGTTTTGGAGGACACCCAAAACTCCCATGTAACTCAGAGTGAGGGTGATCCAAACATTTTTACATTCCAAAGTCAATAAAAAGCTTTGGAATAATCCCCCCCCCCCCCCCCCCCCGCGAGCTGCACTCAAAGCTCCCTACCAGTTATAAATCCATATAAGACCATCAGTGCTTCCGCATCATAGACTCAAAAGCATTCCAGCTCTCGACTGAAAAAAAGAAATAATTAAAAACAAAACAAAAAAAGAAGCTCCGTCTATCGACCTCATTTACATTAACTCTCCGGTACGGAAATCTGCTTCAACATATTACATTTCTCTCTCTGTCTGGCCTTTTCCAAAAGCTTAACATCAAAGCCCATTGATAGAAACGCATGCAAACACACTCGTACAAAAGTACACACACACACACACACACACACACACAAGACGACTTCCTTGTCCAAACTCTGCGGCCCAGTTTGTGAAATGATCGGAGACGGACTTTTTAAAAACCTGAGGAGCGTGGGTCGGGTGAGCGAAATCTTCAGTGCCGTGTGGAGCGAGTAAGGAAGACAAAGAGGAGCATACGAGCCGACGGAGAGGTCAGCTAGTTCCGATTCAAGGATGTCTGGATATTGTCATAAAAAGCACTCGACACGGCGTTCTGAACAAGTTAAACCTGCCTCGATTTATGGCTCGAGCACTTAAGTGGGTTTTTAAAAAAACAAAAAAAACGACTGAAGCGAACTGGGCTTTTAATAAAACATTCAGGCCATGTGAGAAGGATGGAATGTTTGCACTTTACCTGGGAAAAAGGAGAGGCGAGGAGCATTTGTTTTTATATGGAGCCAAATCATAATAGAATTCATCTCACGACAATTTAAATAAAGAACAGGCCTCGACTTATTTTTCCAAGACCCAATTTAATCCACCATGAGCAAGCTCTTGGCAACAGCAGCAAAGAAAAACTTTCTTCAAACAGTGCAGGACTAGACTCACTGGTGAACCGCCATCTGCCCCGACTTGAATCACTCCCTCATTTAATTATTTTTTAGTGGCATCTCTGTCTGCAAGTGTGACACAAAGTGTTGCTGTGACTGAGACAAGCTACGAAACAGAAGCACTGTGAACCACAAATGAGATTTAGATATTCACCACAGACCCGAGTCGCAGATATCTGTTCAATATCACCCAGAATTCTTGGCTGTCTATCTCCCCGTCAGTGCTGCTTTTTTGTGCTGTGGTGCCGCCTCACTTGTGATAGGCCTTTTTCTTTGCCATAATTACTGTCTGCCTCTATCTGTAACGTGTATACTGGGAAAAAAAGATAGGCCAGACCACAATAACAAACCACAAAGCTAATAGTAATGAAAGCAGAAATCACAGCTTAACCAAAAAGTTCGTTTTTTTTTCTCCAAGTCACGTCGTCGCAGTTACCATGACATCATCAACATGCGCCATGATGCGTCTGGGAAATACCTCCAGGGGTTTCCTCGTGTTCGTCTCAGGAAAATGACGCCACGAGAGAGGAAAAAAAGAAAAGAAAACCACAACAAAGCCTGAGGTCTTTCGTTGCGGATAAGCAGCACAGGAGCTGCAGCTCACATGCAGGAAATCACTTAGCTGACTCAAATGTGTGTCAGTGACATGCTGCTCCAGTTCTACAAAAAAAAAAAAAAAAAAAACATGACGCACAGTGGTGATGCAAAGCCGTCGAGTGGGGTGGCCGAGGTGAATCCGTGTCTGAGTCAGATTCTCCCTGAATCACTCGTTCACGTCGGCGTCGCTCTTTTGATGAAAGCCAGAAGAAAGGAACGTTTTTGGGCGCGCTGGAATCGGCAGAAAGAGGCGACACGTGAACAGCTTCCATTGTGCTGGGGGGAAAAGTTCTGCTAATGCTTTCTGTGTGGGAATGTATGTCATCAGGCTTGGTGAAATATAGTCCACACGTTTTCTGTGCGGAGATGTTCCACTGGTCATGCATGCTACTGCCAGCTTTTCCATCTCCCCTTTGTTGCCTCAATAGAACAAAAGTGAAGTCAGATAGGCGTATAAAACTCTTCAGAAGAAACTTTGATGCAATCGGCTGTCTCCATTCCAAATGCATCTTGCCCTCCCCCGACATTAACAAGAAATGAATCTTTTATTTAACCCAGCACATGGCCCTCCTTCCTCCTGATAGTAGCCTTTCTCGTCAACCAAGGAAATGTTTCGCTCTCTATCGCTGCTCATTTGTACTTCCTCTTTAGAATCAAGAGGGTTGGGGGTTTTTTTTCCTCCCCTCTGTCTTGTTTTCCATCTCTCTCACACCCACCCACAAACACAAGTTGGACTTGTGCCAGAGAGCTGAGCCGAGCATCACAGCAGGGCAGGGCGAGTTTAGGGCATTAGACGATGACTTCCACCGATACTCCACTCACATGCCACTGTGCGTTGGCCTCGTCTTCAGATTGTTGTCTGTGGATTTCACCCACAAGAGAGCAGAGAGCGCGCTAAGACAATGAAATGCGTGCTTTGCTTTGTGTGTGTTTTTCAGCATGTGTATCCTTATCTAGTCAGAGCAGGAGGAACAAGTTCAAAATGATTTGCGATGCATTTATCCTTCCCCTAAAAGCTCACCACCCGTGTGCCCTGCGTCTACACACTTCTTGCTTCTCTTTTTTTTGTTGCAACGCTTCAGACAAAGGGTCACTGAAAACAATCGATCACAGCGTGGCACCGAAGAAAAATGTTCACGTTCCTCGGCGCAAAAAATAATCAATCTTAATCTATCGTGTCCCTTTCATTTCACATTGACGGGGGAGAGGGAGGAAAGGTAAATCAATAGCAGAGAAATGTGTTTGTGCCGACAATGACGTGGCACAAGGTGTGTGCGTGTGTGTTTATGCCGAGGCGTCAAGGTCTACTCTGACATTCTTGGGATTCCTGAGGCTAAGCTTCAAGTTTTGGTTTGACCTGAGAAACCTGACAGTGGAGAGGAAGAGGAAAAGGAAAAGAAAATGATGGCCCGAATGAAACGAGGAGTCTGTATTTGAAGAACCAAGCTCAGAATTATGAACTTAACCCTCCCTATAAGTTAGGGGTAGAGTGGAGGGTGGAGGGGGGGGGGCACTGCAACGCTCATCTACTCAAACCACAACTCCCAAGAGGCTCTGGGGATTTATTGACCGCAGGGGCAGCCTGGGAGTCTGGAGCTAACACAGTCTCTAACCAGAGCAGGCGGCAAAAAGCAGAATTAGTGGAGGGAAGGCCATAGGGGAGTGTCTGTGTGAGGTTATAAATGTGAGTGTGTGTGTGTGTGTGTGTGCGTGTGCCTGTGTGAGCTCACACAGAGAAGTGTTCCTGTGCGCTGGAGATCAGTTAACTACTGGTGTCATGCAGACAGGCCAGAGAGCCGCCACATACATCCGTTATTTAGAGAACAGCCATTGATCTCCACTTTTCTCCTCACTTCTTCTTCTTCTTCTTCGTGTATTCCCTTTTTTTTTTTTTTTTTGCCCCATCCCTCAAAACGTCCCCCTCCTTTTAATCTCCATAAACACACCACTTACTCTGCAAATACCTTTCCTTGCGAAAGCACCACCAAGCACTAACAGTGAAATATCTTCCTCCACACATCTGTAGTGGGTCTGCATCGGCAAACCATGCACACACTGAAAGGACCCTCGGATCTCTCATCCTCTCCAATTCCACTTCCCAATTGTTTTCCCACACCATCAATCCCTGGTGTTTCTGCAGAGTGATGTAAATATCAGGAGACTGTGTATTTTGGCTATACAACCACTACATGGGGAACTTAGGAATGTTGATGACCGTCAGGGTTTCCCCTTCAGTTTGTAACGTCTCCGTCTCTCTCTTCTTTCCCACTCGAGCATCAGAGCATGGGGGAGGGATGGTATCCTGTCAGTGCTCACACAGAGAATTCCTGGATCTGTCCGAGTACAGTGAGGACTCAGTGAGGAGAGAGGTCGGTACACTGGAGCCATTGTAAAGCCAGCCAGCCACCCACACGTGTTGCAAGGGCCAGCAGATACAAATGCATCCGCGGCTGCAGCCATGAGAACCGTGTCCGACTCTGCACTGTACTGACCCTAAATACTGTACAATACAGAAACGGATGCGGCGCGTCACAAAAGTTGCATGTCGAGCGAGCTTTTTATTTTCCCCGTTGTCATTTCTTCTCCCCAAACAACCCGCTCGCACTCTCGATTTGCAAGCCCTGTGCTTGCTTTTTCAAAGATGAACTCCTGACGCTGTGAAGAGCATCGGTGCCGTGAAAACGTCCGTACTTGTGCTCGCACGTTCGAGAGTGAGAATGGAGGAGGATGACTCCTCCGCGCGTCAGTGAAGGGTTTTTTTATTTTTTTATTATTTGCTTAGATATGTCCACACCAGCACCGAAGCAGGAGCGGAAACATTTCGTGGACAATGGAAGTCGCCCGGCAGTAAATTAATCCCTTACCAAATGAACTGCACAATCAACACCTCCATTTGCTTGCTGCATGCGGTTCAACGTACACCTGCTGGCTCCGATGATAACCACACTTCAGACAAGAGGCTGTCCGAATGAAGTCGGCTGCTCAGATAACGTCATTTAGACATTTCACTTAAAGCTCCGAAGAGTTAACCTTCGACACGTCCAAGGGTGTGAAGGGGGAATTAAGGGATTTTTTTTTATTTTTTTTTTTATTTTTTTAAATTAGGCTAAACAACCTCTAAGATTCTTTACAGAAGCCCAAACAGTGGCAGAAAAACACTTCTTTATAATCATGCAGAAACCCGCTGCAGAACTGAACTTCATGGCGTGCGTTCCCTTTGCGACAACAAGCCACACAAGTGTGAGAACGGTGGGAGGAAGTATGGAACGAATGCCTCTCATCTGAATTTTAATCAGTGCAGGTACATGAAGATGGCGCGCGCCGCAGCAAGGTTGGCTGCTGCATCGGCGCTTGGTTTTAACACGCGCACTCGCAAGCTTCTCTGGGTGTTAATCTGAGTTTTTCATTGCAGCAGTACAGCTCATCACAATGGAGGAGTGTGTGTGTGTGTCATTGTGTACTTACTGCTCTCCCTCTCGTTCCCACACCTCCATTTAGCACAGAGGTCAAATCCAGCACTTTCCCTGTGAAGTGAACGACTCCAGAGTTCGACTACACCGATACGAGGAAATGTGGCGTTCAGTTTGAAACAAACGCTTCTCTTCTGCTTGAACGCACCTACGCACACTGTCGCTCACTTTTGTCTCCCGTACAGAAACGCGAGATCTACGAAATTACCATGTACACGACGTAATGATGTCGCCTTTTTATACAGACGCAGCACGGTGCCATTTCTCTTTTGTTACACAAGGATAAGTGGGATCAAAGACAGTAGCAGCACACTGGGGCAAATGTCAGCTTTAGTTAACTATTGCTGTAAAATAATGCACAGCACTGTATGGAACACTGTGCAGAGCTAATTGACTGGATGTGATTGAGCCAAAACGGAAAAGGGGAATCTATTAGCTGCGAGTCGGAGACGTGATTGGACGCCGTTGTGACTTACTGTTTTGGAAACCTCTCGGTGACGTATCACACGATTTTCCCCTCTCTAAGCTTTCGATGTTCAGAGGTGAGGGAGGCTTTTCGTGCAAATCGTGTTACAATGAAACTAATCTGAAATCTGGTCCATCTTACTGTCAGAGCTGCAGGGGAGGAAGAGGTGTTGCAGGGGAAAGTGTAAAGATGACTCAAGACAAGAAATGATCTGACATCGTATTGCGTGCAAGAACGTCTGACGGAAGGAGTTTTTTTTTTTTCCTCTCTCTCTCTTCTTGAGAAAACGCGTTGAAAAAGTCCGGTTGGATACATACAGTATTTCTTCAAGGGAAACAAAAAGTAAAACCTGTGACTTTGTATGTTCTGCTTGTTTAACCACACAAACCCGAACGTCACCATTCAAAGTAGTATGCATGACCAAGCAAAGCGGAGAGAGCCCCTGCACTGGCCTTGGGGGAAACCCTGTTCATGTTTGCATGCCAGGCATCTCTCCTGCTGGTTGGAATAATTAACTTGGGGCCTGTTCATCCTCTGGGCTTATTCAGAGTTGTTGGACCATCCTTTAAATTCCTTAAGGTTTTCGTTTGGGGGGAGAAAAAAAAAAAGGGAGGAGGCACACTTTCTCCTCTCAAGAGTGAGACCTGTGGTTTGGGCTGCCAAGTCATTTCAGAAAGAAAACAAGAGAGGAAAGTGTCATTTGAGAGACGAGATGATGTAGGTTCTCTGATCTGTTCCCAGTTACGCAAATCGTGGGGATTTTATGCTATTAGTGTATAAAGTGGGTCTTAGTTGAGGGTGTAGCTACTGATAGAGATCTGATGAGAAGCAGTGATCATAATGGAAAACATTTCAGTGACCAAATCAGTCAAGACGAAAACAACAGTGACAGCTGACTGAGTGAAAGTAAAAGACGCAGCCTTGCCTTCCTATCGCCTCTTTCAAACGAGAAATCAGGACAATTTTTCCGACTTCTGATGAGTACCATGTCCATGTAAATTGGATTTTTCTTTTTTTTTTTAAGTTTTATATGAGTCACTGGACATCAGACAAAACCATGACATCAAATAGAGTTCAACAAGTGCATCTTCTTTTTCGTCTGATGTGATACAGCAGTTCTGGAAGTTATGAGAGGGCTAGATTACAGGCCCTGATTGGTAGGCTACGTCTGGAGACACCGGCCCAATCGTATTACTCACAAATAACAGCGTAAACAATCTGCCTTGAGATCTAATTTGAGAAACAAAAATCGTGTTTGCTTGCTGGACAGAGTCGATGATTCATGCAAGTTTTGCGAAAACAAACACAGACAACACACGTTTAAAGTTCTTAACGGAGCTGGAGTCCCGCTTTTTGTCGACGCTCTCTGGGAGGAGAAAGCTTCAACAAAACGCACAGGGTTTTGTTTTTTTTTTCCAAATCAATGTTTTATTGATGCGACTGGTAGCGAGCAGCCGTTTTGATTGTGTTTGGCCGGTCATTGATTTGAAGACGTGCTGATCTCTTCGCTCATCTATATTCATTTGGATGTTAAAGGCAACTGAAAGAGAGCGACTGTGAAATAGTGGTAACAGGTACAAACAGACGCATACTTTAGACTTTACTGCGAGTGTGTATTCATGGATTTTCAAACCTCTAAATAGGCAGGGGGGGGGAGCAATGTTTTTTTCTCTGTACACATTTTCTATATTGTTAAGCTTTTACAACCTTGACTTAATATGCAGACGTTCAACATAATGGAATTCTTGCACTGTGTACAACATATCCGAGGATGTAGCTAAGCAGCCATTACGGAGCAATCTCCAGCTCTGGTTTCACTTCTCATTAGCCATTCAGAGCCATGACAATACCTACCGGGGAGGGGGGGGGGGGGGGGGGGGGGGGGGCTTCTTTCTCTGTGCCAAGGCCTTCAGTCCCTTCTTACCAAACTAAGTCTACCATGAGTCCAGCGTTTGGCAACCTGATTTTTCTTCCCCCTAACTCTCCGACCAAAAATGATACTTGGTTCTCTTCTTGTATAACAGGGCAGAGGGTTTCTGTTAAGTGCTCCTCCTGACTCTCAGGGTGAGTGTCTCCTAATCGTCTTGACATTGCGTTTAAGTTGTATGTAGAATATGTAGGGTAACGCGCCCTTGACTTCAGCGTTATCTTTAGGATAAACACAAAGCCTTCGGGACAGTCTGACAGAGCAGCTTGGCGAGACACTTTACCCCACGTGTGCTGTTCATGTCACTTCTCCTCCCGAGTCATTTCATAAAGAGCCTCCTGAAGCTTTTCCTGTGTGAAGTCGAGTTTCTACACAAACGTCCAGAGTAAGTCTTACATTCCCCCTGCTTTCAGCCTGTGTGCCTCGCTCCCCCTACTTCCAGTCCCAGATTACCCATCAATCCCACTCCACTGGCTACAACAGCCCACCAATCAGACGACAGGATGGGGAGGAATATGATAGAGGATTGGCTTGTAGGGGGGGAAAGGGGTGGAGCAGCCCATCCATCCCCTAACAACAGCGGCGTGCTGTGAAATGAGTGAGTGAGCATGAGCGACGTAGAGAATTCACTCCTCCAGTATTTCATTCTTCCTCCCCACTTCTTTGCTCGGCTCACACGCCGATGCCCTTCTCGTCTTCCTCCGAATCTTCTACAGACACTTTCTCTGTCTGGAAAGATGGAGCTTTCCACATCCAGTCCCCCCTTTGCCCCGTCGGCTGTCAGCCCGAGTACGACTGCTGACTCTGTAGCTCACAGCGACATTCAACAGAGCTCTGATGGTGCTGTAGCCTACACACACACACACACACACACACACTTGCTTGACACTGTGGAAGCTGGGGGAGGTTGGGCTGGTTCCTGGCGGAAGGAAACAAATTACACACTGCACTACACATGCCCACACACAAGAGCACGTGTACACACACACACACACACACACACACACACACACATCTATACACTTCCACATATGCACTTGAGGCTTAGCTCGGGTTGAACGGGGTCTCTTTGCTGACCTACTTCTTTACTGTCACTCTGAGGCAAACGCTGGGCACACTCGCACTCAACATAAACTCAGCAATAAAGCTGCTAGCATGATGTGGACGTTAAGATCATACAGCTAACGCGCACCCCCCCCCCCCCCCCCCCTCCAGCCCACCCCCCTCTTTCCTGTGGTGAGGAGATGGTAACAAAAAGAGGCCCCCTTCTGTAGGCTGGAGGTGTTAACGGCCTCAAGCAGCCATCTTGTCTATTTGTGTGTGTGCGTGTGTGTGTGTGTGTGTGTGTAACATAATGAAGGAGGAAGCTTTGAAACTTCAGTGGTGCAGTTTAAATTGCAGCCTTTTCTGGCAGAGAGACCTTTTTTTATTGCAGCTGAACTCATCTTCATTCACACTTCTACAACAAAACAAAACAAAACATCATTGACTATCTTGGTCTGCTGCCCTACTTAAAGTTTTCCTTTTGGATATGGAAAGACTTCCAGTCATTTTAAGAGAGAACTGATCTTCTTTTGACTGATATCGAAGACAGAGCGCTTCAAGCAACAACAAGCTGGTGTCAGCCTCTGTCTGCATCACTCGCTGCATTTGTCAAGGTGTTCATTCAAACCTGCAAACACACAAACATCAGCCCCAAGTCAACTGTCGGGAGACAACACTTCAAGCTGCATGAACGGAGACTGAGGCCAAAGCAATGACCTCCAGTGATCAAGTAGCTGCAATGGACTATCGAGTGACCTGGTGAGAAGAAAGTACTGAATGCAAACCGTTTATAAACTCTGAAATGGAAAGACTTTCGGCAGAGAAACAACGAGTTTTAGGTCTTTTCCAGACAGAACATGCATCGATAAATCAGCGAAGATGAGGTGGAGTTTTCGGATTCGTCACATTAGTGGATTCATAGCTGGTTGGTCACAACCGTTTATGAAAAACACCTGCGACTAAATCAGGTGAACAGAAGAGGGGAAGAGAGGTGCTTCCCAGACACACAAAGGCCTTATCGCAGACCTTAAACCAATGCACACACACACACACACACACACAATGCAGGAAGCCCACAGAGGAGGCAAGCATGTGCCCATTGTCAGAGGGTCTCATGAGCCCCCCCCCCCCCCCCCCGCTCTTTCAGCCCCTACAATAGCTGCATTGATAACACCTAGCAGCTAGAGGGATACAAAAGGAGAGAGGGAGAAGGCACAGAGAAGGGACAAAGAGAAAATTGAAGGAAAAAGGCATCGCGCCTTGTCAATAGATAGCCATTCACTTCCTCACCATGTACATTTGGCCCATAAGGAAAAAGGGGTTCTGTTGTTATTTAGCAAATACACAACAGCCCAGAAAAAAATAATAAAAAAATAAAAAATAGCTGAGCCGCAGCAAGATACATGGGATAAAGAATGCAATAGCCGGATAACATTGCATAGGTTTCATCCAGCCAGTCAGTCAAATCAGTCAGTCAGTCAGCTGCAGATGGGTGAGGCCGGGCACGCTCAGAATAAACTCCCGAGATGAGTGACAGCCGCCTTCATAAATCAATCTGTTTGACAAGTTCTTCATACATCAACACCCTCGTTTATGTAAATCATATGCAAACTGGCTGTCGAGCTCTAGACGCACTTACAAGGAACTTATCCAACTCCCCGCAAGATCATTTGGTGTTCTTGCATTATGAAGGAGAAAAAAAAGGAAAAAAAAAAAAAGAAAGATCATTTTTATGGCAAGCTTTTCACTAACGAGGGGAGAAAAGGATAAAACTGGAGATTTGCAACTTTAACACAAGCAGACATGTCTGAGCAGGGAAGTAGGAAGAGAGGGCAGAAAATCTTTATTTACTGTTACATCTGGGATGAAGACCTTCTAAAATCTGTGAGTGTGTGCAGCCCAAAAAAAGAAGAAGAAAAAAATGGTTGGAGGAAAAACAGATTTATATTAAATTGCAACGCCAGGAATGCTGCCGCCTTCAAGTCAACAGCTCACTGTGGGCCTGAAACAATAAATATCTAATCCCTGTCATGTTACAGGGCACCCGTGCTGCTCCGGGCCCCCCTGAATCGATCAGGCTCCCCCCCCCTCCCCACGCAGTGCACCCCCTCCTGTGACACAAGCAAAAAGGGACTAATCAATGGGATTTAGCTTGTGCTACAGAAGGAATAACAAGACAAGTGAATAATAGATTTAGAGCTGCGTGAGGGGTTCATTTATATGGTCTGTGTGGAAGGATGATCGACACGGTTATGCCGTCTCTACTTTCACGGGACGATGGCAGAGAAAATAAAAACAAACTGTCAGGGCTCAGGGCGTCTGCGTGCAACTAACAGAATGGAATTATAGGGACTCTGAATACTTCATTTCCCATGGTACCACCTTCAATTCTGTGGACACAAATTCAGAGTCATCAAGTCTTACTTCATTCAAACTATACCTCAAACACATGTAATGTCAATATCACCTCACTCATCTCTATTATGACCAGTACGTATGGCAAATATGGACTTTGACTAATCTTTAAAAATAATCTTTACTTGTCACATCTAACTATGGTAATACGATGCAACGAGGTGCCTTACAATCCTCCCTCCTCTCCCAACAACAGCTATCAAGAGAAATGGAATATCGTACAAGCTGACACTGAGATTAAAAATCCTATATATGACGAGTCAGTCGGTATCAGATGCAATCGTATTTCAGCCGAGCTAATCAAATCCACGAGCATGACCTCTGGGGTATATTAAACGTGTGTCACCGTTCCAATGTTTAGGGGGGGGAGAGAGATATCCATCTACACCGGTAAGTACAGCGTAAAAATGGTGAGCCAGCAGCGGTCGCAGTAGCTACAAGCACATTCGCTCCACATTCAAACATGAGCGGCAGATAGATAGCTTTCAGTGTGCAGCTTGCAGGAACCGCGGGAGGGGAGACTGAATGATTATGTTACAAACCACGCCAGCTCCAGCTCACCCAAAAAAAACAACAATCAGGGTCCAGGTCGGATATTGCAGCCGAGTGAAATTAAAGAGGGAATGGGAGGGAGACAGACTGGGTGGGGGGTGGGGGTGACCGAGGTGGATGTGAGTCAAGCAGCCAGGAAGTAGCATGCTCCACAATTCACTCTTCTTCTTTTTTTTTGTTGACAGAGGGAGAGATAAGCACGATAGCTGTCCGAGCAGCTCTGACAGACTGAGGCCGTGCAGAATATGACCCTGTCAATCAAAATGTTTGAGCCGTCTTTTCAGAAAGTCAAAGTTTAAACCCCAAACGACAACACTTCCCTTCAGTGTGCAAGTGTTGCGCCACTATGGGGGGGGGCATGGAAAGAGTTAACCGGCAGCCGGCTGAGACTAATGCAGATTGTCAGCGAGATAAGATTACCAGTTAGCATGGTGGTTAATGGAAGCCACCACAGCCCTGCGCTGACAGTTGAGAGGAAAGGCAGAAAAAGTCCTGGGCCTGAGTACGGTCACACGAGCATCCTTCGAGGGTTGAACAGTCACTTAGGCTGCTGCGTCTCTGATGGTTCACTTACGTCATCTGAACCAGCCACCTGACCTGGATTAAACATGTGCTTTAATAAGGAGCAGGGGCTTTCATCTTACAGATGGTTAAACTATATGACAGAGCGTTTCAGAAATGTGCAGACTGTTGCAAATCAGCCAACAGCAATGCTAAAATAATTAATCGCTAGCTAGCAAAAAAAAAAAAAGGCAAAAAGGGAAATGTTAAAAGTCTTAAGAGGACCAATCATCAAAAGCTAGATAAAGTTTTTCAGGTTTCCATTAAGGACGTACCTCGATTTGAATCTAGCTTTACACTTACATTTGATGCAACTGCAATGTGCCACTCGATGCACTGATCCGAGCTGTAACCCCTCCCCCCCAAAAGTATTATCAATCATGCGAGAATAACAGACAACAGCAGCACAGTGCAAGAGGATAGCTCATCAAAGCTCGCAATGTGTCAACAATAAGTGTTTCAATCAATGATATGGACTTTTAAATCGTGCCGGTTATTGATTGGTACTAGATATTAGCGTCTACTTAGCATGTAGGTGCTGGGGGTTGGTTTTCAGAAGCGGGGAAATTGTATCATATCAATATTCTCACTACAACATTCACTATTTGAAAAGTGAGAGGTCACAGGAGGAAGCGGTAAACAATGACGTCGTAGAGCTGAAACAGCTGCAAAATGCTGAGACAAGAGCCAAGCTGTTGAAACTGACTATAAACAACACAACATGTAAATGAACTCACAAACTGAAAGCTGCTACAAGTTCATACTGTCGACAAATGTTCCATCAGGATCTCAGACTGAAGCGCCACTGCTCATTTACACCTCACCTCAACCTCATGGTGCTACAACCAAAAGCGTCTTTTCTTTTTATGCTGCCGTGCGTAACATCGTGTTTGTGGTCGAGTGTGTTCCTGTATGGCGGCAGATTACACCGTAGACAGGGAGGGTAATGAAACACAGCCAGGTCTTAGGCCATGGGAGTTCCTCTGCTTTAATGACCATGAGGCCGTTCCCTGGCACATCCACAGGAACACACACACACACGCACACAGACAAAAAAAAAAAAAAAAAAAAGACAAGAGGAAATTAAAGAATGACTTAACAGCTCACAGCTTGAGACAAAACTCTAGTACCTCACCCCCCCAGCCCCTTCGCCTTTTGAGTGTGATCTTCGTGTAAGTGAAGCAAAGTCTCTGTGGCCTGTAAGGTGCCTGGAGAAAGGGAGGACGAGACGTTCAGGATGTAAGGGGACAGGAAGAGAGACGGGGGCGATACAGAAGGGAGACGCGGGATTGCGAGAAAGGAAAGCGGACGATGTGTGTGCGGGCAGGAGAGAAAAATGGGACTGAACTACGGTTGAAAGCAAAGAGAGTGAGAAAGACAACACGACAGCGAGAGGGGCACCCACACACGTCTGGCTGACTATTTCACTGGTAATTGACCTCAAAGAGAGGAAGTGAAAGAAATGAAAGTAGGACCAAGTACAGAAAGAAAAAAAAAAAAGAGTCAACCTTACAAAGATGTGTTTGACACTTCAGAGTTGGCAGCTCTTGTTGTTTTCAGTCACTTGGCCGGTAAATATATGTCAATTACATAACTCCATTACTGGATTTCTGCTTTCTGACTCAAAAGAACTCGCCAATGATGTCAGAGTAACAAGTGAATAATGATTGTACTGAACACAAAGCTTCACACCCTCATACCACAATGACTTATCAGTGATTTAGCGAGCAATACAATAAAGCTAGGACTCAAAGGTTTGGCTCAAACATTTAAGACCTCCCAGGTTTGTGGTCAGGGATTGTGAGGTTTCTTTTTTTCCTGCCCTTTTCGGTCATGATCACACCCAACCAGCCTGTATGGATATGTATCAAACTGAGGTCAGGCTGGGAGTTCATCCTGTGTCCTCAAATGATTCGTTCATCACTTGAGTACAGCCGTAGACATTGGGCAATTTCACCCTTTAAGGATGTTATTCAGATTCAAGTTGTTTGCTTTCCCAAAGCGTGTAAAAGGAAAAAAAAGACTGATCGAAGGATAAACAAGCAGGATACAAAGGCTTTAACAAATGTACTCGATGGGTTGGGCAACTCAAATTAAATCGAAGACCGACATTCCCAAACCTAGAAACGACGCCATCCTGCCCATGACGTTGATTCTGATTATTCTCAGGGGCAGTCACATGAAGACATGTCCGATCCCCGGCATGGAATCAATGTCTGTCTTTGAGAAACATTTGGTCTTTAGGGAAGACGACAGCGAACAAAAAAAAAAAGCCAAATATAAACACTGAGGGAAAACCGTTTGCAAGAAATAGAAGTTATTTATTTTCTAACGTTTGAGAGAAATTCATTTCTACTTTGAAACTAAAACGGGTCGTTTTCGTTTCAAGCCATGCTTTGATTTTAGTTTAAAAGATTCAATAACCAGAGAATAGTTCATCAGATACACACTCATTAGAAACTAGTTCACCGCTTTAACAGGAGAGACCATGGAAGTGAAAGCTTAAAAAAAAACTGATAATCGCTCATCAATCATAGTAGAGGTAAAATGTTCCTTTAATGTTGATCTTGATTTGAGGTTATATCACCCAGCCTGAACACTCGAGGCCTCGCTGCACTGGACGCAGATTCAACTGTCCAATCCTGACTCGGTTTGTGTCACTTTCTCCCCTTCAAATAAAAAGAGCCAAACATGACTGAAAAGGAAATAGTCTATGACATTTACAAAAAAACACACAGCTATGATCAATTATTATGCTGAGCCACGCTGCAAGGGGAGAAATCCAGATTTCATTTAAGTTGTTTGTGTGAAAGATTCATATGATACATTTATCTCTCACTCCTCCACCTCGTAACGTAATAATAAACTAAAGCTAAATAACAAAACTGTCATATTTGACAGGCGGCTATGAGTAATATAAAACTCCACTCTTGATTTCAGTGACTGAATGACATCCGTGTGTTTTTTTTTTTTTTCAGAGTGAAACCGCTGTCGATAAAAGAAAAATGAGTGATCTACTGTCAGGAAATGGGCCAACATCATAAATTGTGAAAGTTCAACAGTTTTTTCTTGAGAATATTGGAATTTACTGGACGTGTGTCACAAGCGCTGGGTAACACAAGAGAAACTAGATGATGAAACAGACGCTGTTCAAAGAAAACTTCTCGTTCCTCCGTGTGACGCGAGAGAGAGAAAGGCTGGATTCCATTCTTTAAAAATCAGCATCAGCGCGTTCTTTAGGGGCAACTTAAAGTTTGGCATCAGCATGATTCCATTTCTGTGTTTTTATCGGGGGGGGGGGGGGGGGGGAGAGAGAACTGCTTTTCAACTTCTGGGACATAAAATTTCCCTTCAACATTTTCTTAGTTTCCACTTCATTTTTCTGCTTCAAATCGTCAGCAGAGAAATTATTTTTACTTCCCCTGAAACTAACTTCACTCTTCATCGGGCTCCACACACAAACACACACGACAGAGGCATTAAGACGACAAGAAAGCAGTTTGGATGGCGGGGGGGGGGGGGGGGGGGGGGGGTGTATATACTGTCTGGTAACCATGGTAACGTCTAACTAGTTGGCTTACATATGATGTTTCTTTTGATTGTGGTTCTGCATTACTCATGTTCGATGTGTGAAAGTGAGCGAGCTTCTACGACAGGCCCGTCTGGATTCAACCAGCGGTTATCTCATTTCCTCTCCACATTCTCAAACAATTACAGCTAAAAACAGCTAAAGCTTCCGTCATCCCTTTTTTTGTTTTCTTTCTTTCGGGTGGGGGGGGGGGGTCGTTTTCTGCAGACAGGCCTCGCCTTCGCACCGGTCGCCGTGGATATTCCACTTGAGAAGATGAGTAATTTGCTTATTTCTATCCTCTTGGATTTATTTTCCTCCGTGACGATTCTCCGGGCCGGCCCTCCCATTCTCTCTCCCGCCCTCCTCTGCCCCGGGCCTTGTGATGTTTGATCCAGGGCCAGGGGAGGCCGGCCAGACATTCAGCCCAGGCTCTGGCGCCCTTCCCTCAGTGTACCACGCACTCGAGCTCCCTGCTGTGAGGCCTGGAGGAAATCAGGCAGCCGGGAGAATTAGAAAAGCCCCTCATCTTTTGAGCAGAGGTTAAAAACAGGGGGAACAATACCTTTGACTCACACCAGGCAACTCTCTGTGGAAAAAAAGGGTTTTTTTTTAAAAGCACCTTTTGCTCACAAAAGAATCAATAGGCAGAATAAAAGAGAGAGAAAATCAATATTCGTGCACTGACTCTTGTTAGTTCATGCTGTTTTCATACGATGTGTCTTTTATGCAAACAAGAAAAGAAAAAGCTCAAGGACAGCCCGGAAGTGCTTCGAACAGCAAGACTACTCTTAATTACAGAAAATACAGAAGTACACGTTTAGTGTAAAAATGTGTTTGTGCTGCACAATTAGTCAACAAGGAAATGTATGAAGTCCAACAGCTCTTTAAATGGAGTTTAATAAAAGGCCTTACAGGCAGGACGAGACAGAAACCCCACAGGGCGAGATTATCTGTGTGCATGTATGTCAGTGTGCTGGGCCGTGTTTGTGTTTGGCAGCGTGGTACTGGAGGGGGTTAATTCACACAGCTGTGTAAGTTCAAGCTGGAGAGAGGATTCCCAAGTTTCCTTTTGGCAGACCAAAACAAAACAAAACAAAACTGGGGCGGAAGAATGTGAGATGAGCGGGAGAGAGGGAGCTGCAAAACGGGGCCGACGACCTCGCTAGATCGCGAAGCGGTCGGATCTTTTCGAGCAAAACGCATTAACACACACACACACACACACACGAATGTTTGAACTTTACGTTGATCATTCTGATTGTGCTCCGGCTTCCTCTGCTACCCTCCCGTTCTCTTTCTATCTCTCTCTCTCTCTCCAGCTGTGCTGAGTAACACAGCGAGTGAGTTTCGAGGGACGGCGAGGGCGAGACAGATGAAGACAAATCCACTCCGTGTTCTCTTACGAGACACGATGAGGGAGGGAGTAGCGCGTTGGAAGGCGGGCTCGTGGGATAGACGTAAACAGAGTGTGTACATATTGACCTCCGCGTCTAAGAAAACCATTCATCCTGCTCGTGACGGCCCTTCGACATCAGCCTCGTCCTCAGCTCTCCTCCTGAGAGGGAACATCCAACTACTCAGCAGCAACACAGATACCACTGAAGAGCCAAACGTGGCACGTCTATCCTTGGTGTGTGTGGAAACTGATGTCCAAGAAAGATGCCAGATGCAGCCAACACATGCAGCTATTTTCCTCTAAAATCGTTCAGAAACCAATCAAATCCATCTTCTATTCTGCTTTTGAATAAACAAGAAGGGCGCCGCACCGGTGGTCATCAAGCCACTTTGCTCCGCTCGCTTGCTCGCTGGTTCGTTACAACCCACCCCCCCCCCCGAGCTGGGAGATGAGCTAGCAGAGGGAGGGATGACTGCCCACCCTGAATTAAGGCTTTCCTCGCATAAGGGCCAAACGCTCCGTGGAAAGGTTTACATCGGAGAGGGCTCCAACAGAAGAGAGGTCGCTGTTCCTCGACTCGATAAGCATGCATGTGTGCACGCTGGAGAGCCACAAATGAGTGTAAGTGTGTGGAGGGGGGAGGGGAGGTAATGATGATCAAATGTGGACAAAAAAAAAAAAAAGTTGCCACAGGACAAGGCCTTCATGACGGCCTTCATGAGACATTTATGCAGGGACAGAGAGAGAGAGAGAGAGAGAGAGAGAGAGAGAGGTCAAGGCAGCGCTGTGCCCAAGAGGAGCCGAGTAGAGCGGCCGGTGGGAACACAGCCCTTCATTACACAAAGAATGATTCAGAAGATTATAGGACGCTTAAAAAGGCCGCAGCGCAGCAGCAACAACAACGAGGGATGTCACGAGTGTACACTCGAACGGTCAAGCCGACGCCACACAACCTGCACGCTCTCCACAGACATCCGGACGAGTCAGCACTTTTCCCGAGGAGACTTGAGGATTTCCTCGCCATCAGCATCACAGCCGAGACGTTTCATGACGTTGCTTTTACTGGCAACACGTTCGACGGGGAAACTGTGGTATTCCTGGCAGAAAGAGGAGAGGGAGTAATGGAGGATCGATACCGCCTGAGCCTCTGCTCTGTTGCTTCATCCCCGGAGGCTTAATTCAGTGGATGTGTAAAGACGACGGTGTCACAATAGGGGATCAGATGGGATTGACCGCGGGATGAAAATGTAAGGAGTGTTTATTAAACTGATGTAGTTGAGACGAAGCGTGGGGGAGGGGGATCGGTCAAGAGGTTGTCTCAGAGATGTACATAATGGTCATTAAACGCTAATGCCAGGCTAAGCTACGATAGCGCGGCCATTCAAAAACAAGCTGAAGCCTCCTTTTTTCAGCTTACAGGCTTAAAGTGGAAGCCCGGAGCTAAGCTGAAATTTGAACTAGCAACAAAAGACACCTGAAGGGTTTCTTCATGCATCAATATAACATTTTGAAAAAATACAAAGAAAACTCTTAATGCTGACAGAAATGTGACAATTCGACAAACTCCATTCTTTATATGTACATGTTATAACCCTGGTGAGTGTCCTTGCTGGGCTCTCGTAAAGCATGCAAGGCCACACCAAAGACAAAGCTAAAGTGTTGATTCAGCTTCATGGGGATCCTGAACGGATAAGGTGTAGCAACCACTCACTCATTGACACACACACACACACACACACACACACAGGAGCGCACTTGAGTGAGCATGTGTGTCCACACACACACACACAACCTCTCAGGGGCTGACCAGCTGTCACGCCTTCCCCATCTCCGTCCAAACCAACATGAGCAGGAGGATATAAATCACTCGGCAGAATGAAGACGTGCACGTAGAGGATGCACGTGATGTACGCGACACACACACACACACACACAGACAGCTTGCATTGGCTGTCCACCACTGCACTATGATCAAGCAGTCCTACACGCCTGGAGTCTGCAGAACACATGTTGTAAAACACACCTACACACGAGCACACTGTTCAGAACCCAACACACTGTAAAACAAAGAGTGCTTTACGTCACCGCTCCTGTAAGCAAGCCCACACTGACTGTTTGCAAGGGCTCGCCTTTAAACTGCTTACTCTCACCTACTGACTGCAGTTGCATACCTAAAAGACCTTTGCCTGTGTGTGCGTGTGTGTGTGTGTGTTGGTACAAGCTAAAAGCCAGAGATCCTGCTCGACGTCAACAGCTGATAAAAGGGAAAAAGGTCATATTGCATAACGCCAGTTTGTGCCGTGTATGTGTGTGTGACATAATCCTGAGAAGAAGATGAGGACAGTAAAGGGTAAACAGGGAGAGCGGCTGTGTATTAATGTCGGAGAAAAAGAGCTCGAGCGCTGATACATTTGGCCGTTGAACATCCATCGCCGCTCCAAATTGAAGCCGGCAGCTCACACAGCGCCAGTAATGATGCAGTAAAGTCTGTTTTGGCAAAGCAAGACCGTTTCAAAAAAAAAAAAAAAAAAAGGAGGAGAAAAAAAGGGCTCCCTTCTCCTCATTTCAGCACAAACTTAATAAATACATAAATAAATAAGGCCGAATTAAAAGAGGACAGGCGAGCCAACTTCACTCCCTAGAAATGTTTCTGGCAGTGCGTGCCGAGTCGACAGGCCCTGTGAGAGGACACAACTGATCACAGGGACGAGAAAGCTCCAGTGGCAGCGTGGGAAGCTTGAACACAACACGGCTGAAGCCAGGCTCAATTACCTGACGAGCTGACGAATGTCGCCAAAGTGGACGTTTCATTTCCTCAAAGACAAAAGGAGGAATTATAGCGGAGACTCATCTGGATAGGTTTTGTGCGATGTGAAACATGTCATTTACTTTAAGTTTTTTTTTTTGTTTTGTTTTTTGTTTTTTTGGCCTGCAAACTGTGACACACAAGTTCCTGGTTTGCTTCGGTTATTTTCCATTGTGTGCAATCTGTTGGCGGGAAATCTTCATAAGGACTTTCATATTCTTGGCACTTGCTTTTATGCCACGCTGATACAGTTTGGCAACATAATCAAAGTAGTCCTGCTTTGATTTTTTTTTTCTTTTCCCCAGTGGTGAATAGAAATATAGAGTGGTGTTACTTTTAAAGTTGAAAAGGATTATCCTCAGTTGCGTGTTGTTTACCACTCTCCAAGCCACATCCTCCTGGTAACAACCCTGAGACACTAAAGATGAACACACGCATATGGAAAGCACTTTCATCTTTCCCCATAAGGCCCCCTTGTCAGGTGCCACGTGGAACGTAACCATAGTGAACGTGGTCACATAAACAGGCAGTAAAACGTTGCTTTTGCCACTTTTCACTTCGGTTTGCCCCGGTAGCCATAGTGACAGGGAGGTTGCAAAGTGAACCCTGCCATGTTGCACACGTGAGGAAAAGGGGGCTTATGAAAGGAGAATTTGCATTGAAACATAAGGTTAAATGAAGCGCATTGAGGGCTCAGGCGCGGTGAAAAAACAACCCTGTGACCCTCTCTTCATGGTCCTACATGAGGCCCACATTTCATTTGGACAGGCCGAGAACGAGGGAGCGAGGCAGAGAAAGAAAGACAGGGAGATAAAGAGAGAAAAAGGAGGAGAGGAGGGGGAGAGCCTGTGCCTTTGCACTCCCCATTCGGCCCCCGCTCTCTATTTTTGTTTCCTCTTTTTGTGCACGCTCAGCGCACACACTCTCAGTGCAAGGGATTTTCATCTTGGCCCTCATCAGTTGTGCGCCTGATGAAACAAACACTGACAGCCTCTTTACATTTGTAAAGGCCCCTGCAGCAGCTGTGCTTGTCCCACACACACCATGCGTGCACACAAACACGCACTCACACACACACACACACACACACAACCTTTGAATCAGAGGCCTTGCTCCAGCTGGGGCCTACAGGAAGAGCCGACATTGCACAAAATGGCCCTGGCTTCACGGAGCTGCACTCGGCCGTGCTCTCCCGCTACTCTCACTTACACTCGTTCGCAAATGCACACATACACACACATACACACAATGTGTGTGTGTGTGTGTCATGTTTTGTTAGACAGAACAACACAGCCGCAAATGAGCGCTTGCTACCTCCGTCCTAACACAGCACCCCTCCCGCTGGCTCGAAGAGGGAGCAGCAAATTTTGAAAACAAACAATGATTTTTTTTTTTTCAAGAAACCTGGGAAGAATTGGAAAGTGTGGCGCCTGCTCCTGCAGCGTCACTCAAACCGACGTTGTGACAAAAGCTGACATGACAATTTGGCTTTATCTCCAGTTCACATTTAACTAGAGAAATGCTAATTGCCTTATTTGCTATCTTTAAAGAGTCGTGCCACTTTTCCCCCGTCATTTTAGGACTGATGAATTTTAATACCAAGTCGTAGTAAGTGGCTGTTTGTCGGGTGCAGGAGGCGGGGGTGGAGGGGCAACAACTCACACTCGTGTTTCAGGGGAAATGGTTAAGCCAAGCATGTATAATTGTCTTACGCTAATTAAGGGGGGGAGGGGGAGGAGGCTCAGTAAGGGCCAAGAGTCCTGTCTCAAAGCCCAGAGGGGGGACTTGGGGATCTGGACTCCTCCAGGTTGTTGTAGAAATGCATGTTTGTTAGCCTTTTTTTTTTTGGTCCAGGGCAGACTTATTTATTAACTGCAGCTGCCGAAAAAAAAAAAAACACATGACAGATGTGACACACATGAGCACCCATACAATCACTCACAGAAACATGCTTCCTGCAGTCAGGCACACAGACTAACCCTTTCCTCAGTCCCGCTCTTCTTATATGAGCCAAGTTATGAATAGACCAAATAAAAAAAATAAAAAAAGCTTATCCAATTTTAGACTATGACATTGTTTACCACAGTCTGGCTCAGTTTGAAGCAGGGACCTGTGTTTGAGTTAGTCACCAACAGTATGGAACATCTCGTTTCCTTACGTAAGAGGGAAATGTGCAAACTAATTTGAATGATCAAAAACAAATGTGCGTTTCTTTACAATATTAAAGCCACGTTTGCAAATCATAGCAAGGGGAGTGTGACACTTCGCTGTAATGTAACTGAATCTGCTTCTACTTTAAAAGAGTGCGCACTGGTTACAATAAAGAAAACGTAACTGGACAAGACAGCGGCTGCAGTGTTGTGCTTATTCGGTCATTTTAAACATTCGTCTTTCTTTTAAGGGATGACTCATTTCTGAGGGTTGACAACAAATGAAAGTTGAAACCTATACATTTACTGGCAAGTGGCAACAGAAATGTACGTTTCCTAGAAAAGTGTGTAGCCTACAGATGTGTTACAATGACATCATTTGGAAGGGTTTGGATATTTGTTTCTGAAGTGGAATACTGCCCCACAGTAAGCTTTACAAAACTGTAGGCCTATCTTTTGTTAAGAATTCAGCATGTGCCATCACGGTGTGTGTGTGTGTGTGTGTGTGTGTGTGTGTGTGTGTGTGTGTGTGTGTGTGTGTGTGTGTGTGTGTGTGTGTGTGTGTATAAAAGTCATGTGAATATAGCCTACAGTTCATTAGAGAGAAGAAATAGATCATCAAAGAGACTATGATTAAACTGACACATGATATGTATTGAAATTATCGTTATTTAAGAAAGAAAGGGGAAAGCCTAGAAATCAAGCAGCATTAAAGGACGCATTACAGACACTTTCTGCGTTTGGTCTGGGAGTCGGTGGCTGGCGAACCTGTTGCTCAAGTTGGCCTTTAGTCATATATTATTACCCCCATCACAGAAACGTGTTGATTTGTTCTGGTTTTGATTCCTTCAGTAAGTAAGCAAACTGTCTGAAGGAGTTAACAGTTTTTAGAGACACCGCACGTGCTGTTTGGAAGAGGGGGGGTAGCTCCGGCGTCTCGAGCCTCACGGCTTTAACAGACGTGAAATGCCTCGTGCAATTAAACGCAACACAAGTGTCCATTTGAGTGCGTGGTGAGAATTAATCCCAAAACAGAAAATGAACCGGCACACGAAGATGAAGTGTAACAAACTTTTAAACTATGATACAGAAGCCGGACCAGCATGTATATTAAAAAAACAGATACAGGTGCTGTGTTTAGTGGCGAAATAGGCTGAGCCAGTCACACTTCACAAGATTCAAAGTCTTTGTCTCATTCACGAGAGGGGGGACTCGTGTTCAGAGGACTACAATTCAAGCTGATATTAAAGCTAACCTGGTTCTTTTCACATCTCCCTTCCCTTGAAATTCACCAGTGTTACTTGCAGAAAGAAAATGGTTGCTTCTTCGTATCGCTTCATACATGAGCCTCTGCAATGCGACTGAACACAGCCCTGTGTTGTTTTTTAAAAAAGACTATCATGAAGGTACACTACCACAGCGAGCATTTAATGCGCAGTTTAATGTGAATTCGGTAGCCCAGGACGAGAGCCAGACGCTTGTAAGCTAATCCCCCGTAGTATTGCAAAAAAAAAATGGAGTTATCCCTCAGTGGACTGCTGCAATATCTGCTCGTTCACAGAGGTCACACGTAGACCTGCTGAAGTACTGACACTCTAGTGTACTTCTTTTTCTTAATAAGGCTAATAGCAAAGATAACCCCTTCTAAAAAAACAAGCCCGAGAGTGTCCTCACGTCGTTTTCAAGTGCTTGGAATCGAGCAGCAAAAAAATGCTGAATCGCATGACCCCCTTTTCCTCCTGCTCTCCCCTCACTCTTTATGGAGAGAATTAAAGAGCCACAACAGTCCGCGGAACATGTCGGGGTTTGTCATCACCAGCACACACAAAGCTATGCCGAACCTTTAACATAAGCTTACTGCGTGTGAATTTGCTCGATATTGACACAAGTTTAAGAGCTGGGTTTAAAAGGCAAGAGATAAAAAAATGCTCAGCATGGGACGAAATGGAAGCCGAAATAGCTGAGCCATGGCCGACAGGCTCGTCTTCGCGGCTCTGAATAGGAAGAAATGAGGAGCGAACAAAAGGCTTTTTTTCCTCCGAAAACACTTTGCAAAAGTCCTTTAATTTTAAGACAATCTACGGGTTGCCAAAAAACACACTGTGCATCCACCCGGTAAGAGTCCAAATACGTGCAGCAAAAGCTCCCAAAGCACCCGATGTTCCAACAGCCCTAAAACATGTCTGATGTCGAAGAAACGCTACAACACAGACACTGAATAAACATTGCTGTCTCTTTAAATGTAGTGCATGTAATTCTTCAAACATGTGGGGAAACTTATGCTTTGCCCTTTACTGGATATTTGACCCAAATACAGGAGACATGTAAGTCTGATGGTAACGTCCACGGTCCGTGATGAAAGTTTATGCATTTTCATCGAGACGAGCAAAGGCAAACTTGAATAGAGTGATCGCATTACAAAGAGTAAAAGGTAAATATTTCGTTTGTACTTACGTATTTCTTTTGAATGATATTCCTCTTAGGTCTTTCCTTGCTCATTATGCAATCCCCAAAAAAATTGTTTGGCTAAAGAGAGAATGGCCACATGAATTTCTTTCTTTGACTCTCGCCTCTGCCGGAGCACAACCAAATGACGATTTAAATCCCCGGCTCTGCAAAGGAAATGCTGGTTGGCTTTGCAGAATCCTCCTTCGGTGTCTCCCTGAAACTATTCGGATGTAAATCCCAAAAATTCAAGGGACGACGGCAGACAGAGACGGACCGAAGCCAAACTCATTTGGGGATAACATAGTCAAAACAAAATGCACAATAAGTTCCATTCGCCAGAACAGCTCGGCTTGTCGTCTCTGCGCACTCGCTCCCGGCTCTTTTCAAATACATGAATATACTAAACGGTGATGTCGACAAAGTTACATCTTGCACGAAGTGAAGACGCGGCGAGAAATTAATAAATAAAATTACCAAATAAAACGTTAGGTGTCACGTCTTTTTTTTTTAAAGCTGGAGCCTGCGGTCGACGGGAGAGCTCTCCAGCGGCACTGCTCTACTGACTGAGAGCAGCTTCTTTCTTCCCCAGCCTCCGTCCTCTCAGCCAATCACAGCCCTCGGCCCTCAGCGGCAACTTCAAAATGACGGTGAGCTGGCCCTAAACACCAAACACTACTAAAAAAAACACAGAGACGTTTGATTTTAAGGACTTTTACTGCGTTTTGTGTGGTTAGCTCAAAGGAAAGTTCATCTACGTTGTAAAATATAACAATTTTTAAACATTCAAGACTAGGCCTACAGGTTTTGTTGCATGATCTAGAGTTGACCGAAGGAGATGTATTGTGATAAGCCATGTATGCCTCTCCTGCAATGTAAGCAGTATTCCCAATAATAATAATAATAATTAAAATCAATAAGCGGTAGCTTTGAATTATTATTTCCTCTCGTTAACTTATTACAACAAATGATTGTGTTAACATAAGCCTATGTTTTTTTATTATTTAGCTTGTTGTTTAGATAGCAGCTCACATTAAGGCTTTAAGTCTAAAAAGATTTCTCAGAAGATGTTCAGGAAAAGGCTAACTTACCCAAAGGTTCCCTTTTTTAAATGCAAATGGAAACCCCCAGTCTTAAACCCCCATTCACAACACCACCCCCCACAGGGGCTAAACATTCAAGCATACTTTTAGCAGAGTACTTTAAAAAGAATGTGATTCTGGTTTAACATGAAAGGCTTCAGATCTTGGTGTGCTGGTAAACAGAACAGATATTGTGAAGTAAGAGTTGTTTCCTCAGATCAAACACACACTCATTCTTCTGTCTGAACCCCAAAGGAGGACTCAGCAGGAATGTTGATCCCCTTTTGTGATTG
The DNA here is from genome assembly GCF_947650265.1 of Symphodus melops. Taxonomy (NCBI): domain Eukaryota; kingdom Metazoa; phylum Chordata; class Actinopteri; order Labriformes; family Labridae; genus Symphodus; species Symphodus melops. The sequence continues at coordinate 15,969,754 of NC_136708.1, read as the reverse complement.
TATTCTCAACTTTGCTAATTTCTCAACTGGCTCCTCATGTTTTCAGAATATGAATATATTGTAGGCCTTTGAGGAAATGTGAGTAGGGTCACATCTATTCTCATGCCAGGTAATATTCATACTTTTGTGTTATCCACTTTGCTATGACTGTTAGTGGTCCTCATCCCCCTCATTTGAAGTGGACTCGCTGTGTGTCATTATTCTAATAGTCCGAGTGGGACGGTTGATCTGTGTGAACTGAGGAGTTAAAAGTAATAGTCGTGCGTGTGTGCATTTGTGCATTTAAAAGCATTCAGATCTAACCTTTAGTACACTGTATTTCTTTGAAAGAGCTCTGCCTGTAGAGAATGAAGAAGAAGAGAAGACGATTTACTTTATTGAAATAAAGATATTACTTTACATTTAAGAAATTATGTTTTTACATTCTGTGAAATCATGCTACACATGGGCGGATACAGTACACATACACAAACAGGATCCAGGATATGGACATGCACTAATCACATGCACTAACGGAGAGATGTCAGAATCAGGGAGCGACAGGCTCTCCTTAACTTGTTTGGGGGGGGGGGGGGGGGGGGGGGGGGTTAGTGCCTTGCTCAAGGGCACCTCGACAGTGCCCAGGAAGTGGACTCCTCTCTAGCTACCAATTTCCAGATTTGAACAGGGACTTGAACCGGCAACACTCCGGTTCCCAACCCAAGTCCCTATGGACTGAGCTACTGCTGTTATTGATGCTATATTAATCCTTTAAAGTTAGTTGTTAAAATGGTTAACCTGACAATGTGCAAAGGGACAAATTGATAGATATGGTTCCCACAGCACTTAGTAAACATCAATGCATTAGCTTTGTCATTGTCAGCATGCTAATGTTAGCATTTGACTGAAGCTCCGCTGTAGAGGGGAAAAAATGGCAAACTTACATTCACATGCAACTCATGTGGACCTGAATGGAGAGGGTTGCTTTATGTTGTGTACCCCAGTGTTATACTGCACACTCAGGCCTGAAAACCTGTGTACAAGACAAGGTCAATTTATATAGCGCTGGAGCTATGACAAACGCAACAGGAACAGTACAATAATGTTGATTACATTATCCTTCATGTAACGAGGAAGAGCTATCGATTCCACTCCTGTGTTTGATATAGATTTAGAATAACGCGCAAAATGATCAAAGCACTGAACTTACCCATGAATGCATGAACAAAGACACCAAATCAATAACTGACAAATCAATAATTCAAAGCAAGGGTTGCAGAGGACATGATGTTTATGTAGCCCTCCATTAAGTCATGTTGTGCGTAATGAACAAACGGAATCTAAAAATTTTTAAGGATCAGTAGAATTCCAAATGGCATCAGTTTAAGGAAAAGTATGGTAAAATATATACGATTGAAATAAATGCTGATCATAAACAATTGTAATGTATGCTAATCCTTTATCGCTATGTAAGTCCATAACATTTTGTCAAATTGTTACAGTATCTTTTCACGTAATATTCCTTTAGTCTGATGATCAGTGACGTCATTTGACACATCCGTCAAGAGGCCAGGCTATTTTCAGATGAGGCTGCCTTTGGACCGTCACCCTGCTCTATGAGGGGGCCCTGCTGGTGCTGACATTTAGGATCTATATGAATCAATGAGACAAGCTGCAGCAGAGGGATGCCTGAATTTCATTGCACGGTTCATATTTAGCCCTTACCATGTACAGGCAGAGGGGTTGCAGGGGTCTTTGAGACATTTTAGACGTATTTTCTCTTGTGCAGCGTGTGAAACATAATATATTGCATGTTTTCTCGTGCTTTTTTTCTCTTCTGACAAATTCAAATCTGTCCTGGGACAGCAGGTTTTAAAAGTGCTGTTTGGACTGCTCTGCTCTTGTATCAATGGCCAAGACATTTACACCAATAGATTTAAGGAGAGAGACAGTGTGTGTGTGTGTGTGTGTGTGTGTGTGTGTGTGTGTGTGTGTGATGGAGAAGGCCAGGGATTGATTAGAGCTTTCACTCTCAATGTGGTTAATTGCCCAGTGAGGCTTAGCAGACGGTGCTGGCTAGATTGATGTCCGATAGCCAAGAAGAGGGGGCGTTGGGGTGTGTTTGTGTGTGTGTTTGATGGAGGCAGGAGGCTGGGGGGGAAAGCATTCGTTCCCAATGTAATCACAATTTAATGTTTACGGATTGAATGGTTAAATATTCCAAACAGGAAATAAACCAAAAGCAGCTACCTTTACCAAAAAGGGAAAAGAAAGAAAGAAAATACTCAGTCACTTTACTTGATGTTTAGTATTCCTGTGAATCACAAGTTGGTTTGTTTGTTTTTTTACAAAGCCTTTTTAGAAGTAGTGTTCTGTTGGAAAAGTTCCATTATAACCTGATAGTTTCTTCTATGTTTAGTTTCCCCTTTTGTTTTTTAAAACAAGTGTTTGATTCTGGCACTCAATCAAGTTCAAGTCTAAGCTAATCTATCTTTGTGTATAACACTTTTGCAAGCACTACAACAGCAAAAACAAATAAATCTTCACACTTGCAGTCAAAAGTTTCTACAAGTCCAAATAAAGAAAATCACACCTGTATGTGGAATATTATTATGCCACACCTTTCCTTTTATTCTTCCGTACCTATCATTTAGGGTCATAAAAATCATGTTTATTGTTCAGTGAGGAGTAGGGAGGTGTGTATAAAGGGAGGATTGGAGTTAACTCTCCAAGCGTGAGACCGAGACAACAACAAGCAAGCCACAGAGTTGGCAGGGGGTTGGCTGGATAAGGAAGCAGTAAAGTCCTGGCTTACACAATTCTCTCCTTTACATGCAGGCTATTAAAATCCCAAGTTATTTGAGAACCAGTGATACTAAACACATAGGAAGGCAAAAGTACGATTAAATTAAGTTTTACACCGCAAAAACTATGTATATTGTTTGTTTTGGTTGATTTGAATGAATAAAAGATGGCATGTCTATAATGGGGGAAAACAAAGATATACTGCTGAAGTACAATTTTCTATTGACATGTTTCTATCAACTCTAAATCTCCTTCCAATACAAAAGCCAATACAATTTAACTAACTAATCTGAAATCAAATAAAAATAACAACTAGTGTCCATTTAAAAATTTGGCTTGTTCAAAAAACGTTTTCCAAATGTGATTCATCAGCTTATTTTGTCTTTGTTTTGAGAAATCTCATGAAGTTGTTTTTGCACGTTTCATCATTTTTTGCAGTGTTTTACGTGTGCCCTGTGTAGGCAGACAGACTGGAGGTCAAAGTGGCTCGAATGACTCTGCTGAAATTTGAATCTTATAAGAAGTCTCATTAAAGTGAGGTTAACCTTCTCTACAGCCACTCCCACCTCCCCCTTCTCCACTGTTCAGGGACTTGTTGAGATCACAAACATCATTTATTTTTCGACCACCCTCCCCTGGCACACAGACCCCCCCCCCTTCCTCCTGAGGGGACTTGAGAGTCCCCACTTTACCACCGTGGATAATTGGACACCTTCAGCATGAGCTATCCCCCACAGAAACAAAACCGGCACTCGTGAAAAAGACTCGTATCAGGTTTGTCAAAACAAAATCCAACAGTGAGTATCAAAATTCCCTTTTTGCAAAGGTTCCTTCAGATTCAATTCACACATGTAACATCTCACTTCCTGAGCTCTTGTGGCAGTGGTGCAGTATGGAAGGATCAACAGGAGGAATATCCACACCCTGGGGCTCCAGGGAGAGGTAGTCCTCAGGGCATGTTGCTAGGATCGGCATGGTTTTCCCTGTGCCCTAAGTTGACCCATCTGGAAGCTAAATGCAAAACTCCCTTCCGATCAGAGCCAAGGGATGACTTGCCCTCATTTATCCCCTGAAGGCTGTTATTGTGTGTCACTAATGAGGCAAATCTTCTGAAGCTCACCTGCCAGCCACAACCCCAGTTATGTGTAAGATAAAGTAGATTCAACTTTTATTGAAAATTCTAAACGGTCTTTTCACCAACCACATACCTTTTATAATAGATTTGTCCTTGTCCCTGACAACACCAACAGTTATTAATGTTGCTGCAAAGCGACACACTAGTTGAAAAAAGAAGTCTGATTACAGGACACAACTTGAAGTGACTGACAAGTTGCTATAGCTGTTAGTCAACCAGTTGCTCATCAACCAGGATGAGTATCAAATGTTTTGCAATCAATGTCTATCAAATATGTGCTCATCTGGTTGCAAAACAAGGACCCGATTGCTACTACTACTTCTTTTATACATGCAAAAGAACTACAGCAATGAAAAAGACAGGTAGGTTCCGCATCATTAGAAAAAAAAAATTAAAAAAAGGAAAGCTGGTGTAATGTCATGTAAACTCTAGTTTGCCTCCCTCCAGAAAAGTCTTGTTTGCCGATTCAGTTTTATATCATTCAACACTCTTGTCCTTCTCACCTGAAACCAGTCTGGACTGGAGTAAGCTGTGGTTGAGGGGTTTCGCATGAATCAGTCATGGGGAACAACCAGCGTTGCAGGGTTGCTAGGTCTCTTGTGTGTATCTAGCCACACAGAGAGTAGCAGCATTCAGCTACAAAGCTTCTATAGCCCAGGAGTGACTGGCTGACTCATGTGGGTCAAGACCTGCCACAGGTGGGGGATCCTAGGCTGAATAACCCCCCCTATAGTCTGCCAGCACAGCCTCGTACCCCTTTTCACCCAACTGGGACACCTGCATCTGACACAAAAGCTATCCCTCTCCGATTCTTTGAGCGCAGGAGCACAGAGAGGGAAAGGACGTGGGGAAGAACGAAGCCAGGGAGAGAAGAAGCAGGGTTGGTGGGGGCTGCCTCAATCATGGCCATGCGGAAACAAAGTAACACAAACTCAAGCCACAGCAGGGGAACAGCTGGAGCACACTGGGGGACGGCTTTCTGGGTGGTCCAAGAGCGAGAGAGGGGTGTGAGCTTGAAGGAGAAATGAGCGTGAATGAAAGATGCAGATAGGGATGCTGAAATAGAGGCTGTTTAAGAGAGGTGGTGCTGAGAAAGAAAATTAGAAACAAGAAGAGAAGAGAAAAAGCTGCTACTCATGGGTTTCCCCTTATCCCTGCAATTATGGCTAATCGATACACGTCAATATCTAATTATTCAAAGAAGCCCTTCCATCTATAGCCCCATTAGAACCAGAGGTGCAATCCCATGTGCAGAAGAAGCCACGTTTCAAGAAGAAATAAATAACTGTATATATGAAAACCATTTAAACAACAGCCCATGATGGGAATATAATTATCTTTTTTTATTTTATTTATATATATATAATTAGGTTTCTTTTTTTCATTTACATAGCTTTGTGAGAACAAGGTAATTGTAATTTTCTTCACTCCAGATTCCACACAAAACAAAACAAAGTTTGAAAATCAAACAATTTCACACGCTGCCTCCACCTCTCCCATCGTCCATTTTAAAGGTGTTTTAATCCAGCTGCTTTTATCAGTACAATTTAATTAATCCTTTGGCATTACCAAAGTTGGAGAGTGTTCCTTATTGAGGAAGGCATTTGATAACCCTTCTAACAAAAGAGAGGCATTCACTTGCATGCAGTGAGCCAATATCCCAGTGCTTTTTTAAATACAAGGCTTATCACACCAACATGGTTTGCATGATAAAAAAGAAGGTAAGTCATGCTGAAGGTCCTGCTCATTTGCATCTCCCCTGGGTGCATGGTGTAATTTAGCTACATATGTCCCTTCCCTAATAGGCTGGGGTTGGCTTAACGCGAGGCTTGTGTTTTTGGAAGCAACCTTGCTTGATTGTCTATTCGGATTCATGGCTCGGCTCTGATTTGCAATTGAAAGGCACGTAATTGTACTTGAACTAACTGAATAACTATATATTTTTTAAGAAGGGTAGTGAGGGGAGGAAGGTGTCTTTTATCTGCTGGATTCAGGCTTGTCATCCCTTAGTAAAGTCTTCTCTGTGGTTGTAAGAAATCATGGAAAATCATGCTTGTCGCTGTGAATTTGGCCTTATCTTACATGCTAACTCTTCCAATATAGCTAGTATCCAACTCCACTGAATTTGTAATATTGCTAATCAGACTCCATGTTTCCCATGATAATACATAATATATCTGACTCAAACAAATGGAAATATATTCATGATATGCATTCTCTTATTCTGCACTTAGTTTGACATTCTCGTTCTGAATCCACAGAGACTCACACAACATTAGTAGGGTTGATACATCGCCAAACAAAAGCTAATATAAATCGAGGACCAACTTTGTTCCTGGTCATAGCCCGCTGCTTATCTCCCATATTTGCCTGCCATAATTTGCCTCTCAAATGCTCTGCTGTAAGATGTTACGGCTGCGTATATCTTAAAATGCATATTCTCCTCATGCAGAGAAGTCTCGTGTGTTTTAATCCCAACTTGTTATCCTCAACATCAGACCCAATTTATCAAGATTTAACATCAATTTTCAGTTCAACGGAGGGGAAAAGCACCGTGGATTAATGTTATTTTTTAATCTTCTAAAATAATAACCCAGCCACCGCTGCAAAAACACTTAGCACTTTTCTCGCTTCCCGATATTAAACAAAATTAGTACAGCAAAAAGGTTAATGAGATTCCCTTCTTTTGAACAAACTGTGCCTTATTTCTCCCTTTCCCAGAAAGCCGTAAACATCCCTGTAATAGCGGATGGTGATTATGCCGATGATATTAATTATCATTACTTTCAATTACTACACCCAGCCAGGCCCTGTCGGTTATGAGGGCAGCTCCCTGTGGAGGAGCCGCCACCCGCCGCCGAACATTCATTAGCTGAGCCGAGTGATTGTATGACTCTCTTTCCCCCTCCTTTTCTATCTCGGTCCTTTTTCGTCTCTTTCTTCATTTTTTTTCGTGGCCTTTGTTTCGTCCTCTCTATTTTTCTCTGCCCTTTTTCACTCACAAGCCAGTGTCATTGAGTCCAGGAGGCTCCACATACTGGCGAGGGTAGGAGAACGAATGAATGAGGTGAGGTGGAAGTTAATTGTGGAGAGATCTGAGATGAGCTGTGAGGGAATGGCACAGATTGTGCAGCATTTCCTCAATCTCTCCCTCCTCCTCTTCCCTTTTCTCTTCACCTCCTTCTATACCATCACGTGTCTTTGCTTCAGCTCTTGTCACCCTTCCCTCGCTCAATCTTGTTGCTTTGTCTCTCCCATTCTCACTCTCGCTGACTCCTGACATGAAACATCCATTTCCGCCCCATGAAATATGAAGAGGGCCCTCATGAATTGTTTACAGGTTAGCAGCATGCATGCCAACAGCAGCAGGGGGACAGGCTCAGGTTTTCAGACAGGCTGCAGTGGGCAATGGGTGTAGATGGCAGGGATTACTGGCCCCCTCCAAATATGCTCATAAACCTGAATGCTCTGGTTTCCTGGCCTGTAGCCTAACATGGGTCATTTTCAGGGAATTTAATATAATTGAAATAAGCTGTAACTCTTAGAGTTTCCTTCTTATGTTGGTGAGGATAATGTTGTATTACTTTAGAGTGGGAATTTAACATTTCGACACTGATACATTAAATGGAAAATGGGTCGTAACATTTTATTTCACCAAATTTTAACTCAATGTTAAAGTTTCTTCAAGTGAACTTGTTTGTGCGAATTGTTTATCGAACTTATCATCAACTACATTACAAATTATAATACAAGCCCACATAGCATCAATTAGAAAATGAGTGTATATTTTTTTTAACCTGTGTTGTGATTGTTGTGCTGTTAAGTCTGTAGCCAACTCAGAATGTGAAGGACACCACGCAAGAATGACCTGTTTTCCTATATTGTGGAATCTAGCTTACCCCGCTATCGCTCAAGCAATTCCCACTCGCCTGTATTTTTCTTACACAATATACAGCACCTATCAATCACTGGACCTCTCTGAGGCTCACGGCTGTGTTTTTGGCCTACATTTTTTGAACAAGGTGGTATTTTTAGCTAGTTGTCTCTGTTTTTTTTAATCCAGTTGTGTTAATGACCAACAATGGCTAATGAGTCCAAGATCCCTACACTCTGTATGTTATTCAAAGACATAAATAAAGACATGATGTACTCACATTTTGTCAGTTCAAGGTGAAACTTTTAAGCCTCACCATCGGCATAAATATTGGAAGAATTAAGTCACTATGCCACTGAGCCACCAGAGGCAGTATCACAGGCGTAACAGAGGCAAAATGGCATCACTGTAAAACCACAGGGCTGGCAAGGAGGAACAGCTTTATGTGTGTGCATACGGCAGTGTGTATGTGAAGATCCCATTGTTTCTTTACGTGGCGTTCCGCTCACGCTTTAAATCCCTTACAGGGACCAATATCTTGACGTGGTGGATTCAATGACATAGTAAAAAGTTGTTGTTAAAGGACTGCTGTACAGTCCCAGAGTGAAAGATGGCAACAGCTTCCCTCGACCCCCTCAAGCTGGCTGACAACATTGTTAAACTGGAAGACCCATCTTTTCTAAAAGGATTCTAAATGCAAAAATGCTTATTGACAAGTTTCTGCAGACACTTAGCTTGAAGCTAATGTACAATTTGGAAGCTTAAGCATGTGTGGAAGCTATTAGCTTTCATACAGACGCTTCAGTTCATCTGTTCATATGTTCATCTCCCAAATGTCCCAGAAGAGTTTGGAGTACAGTACCAGGAAGTGGGCGGGGTTCAGTGATGTGATGGATCAGACGGTCCAGGGTATTTATTGGAATGGTCTCACTGGACAAAATATGGCCAGTTGAGTTGGTTAATTTCCTCCTGATGAGTTTGTAGATCACGTCAGTGCTGCACCACAGGGATGTATGGATAGATGTGGAAGCATCAATTAGGATGTACTCTTATTAGGGTTTTATCAGTTGTGGCTTTTTTTTCCTAGCCTAATAGCTTGTGATTGATATCGAGGAACTTGAGGAGGAGGGGTGTGCATTTCAGATGGACAAATAGAACATTTTTAGGGCGTGCTGACTAAAGTGCCTCACTGCAGAATATGCACTTGTGGTTCTAATGGAGTGCTTTGGAGCCACACCACTTGAGAGATTGTGCGGATATATTATTCATCTGTTCTCTGTGCCATTGCTACATAGCACTGAATGTGGACCTGGTGGAGAGAATACTGCTGTGGCGCCATTATCCCCTTATCTGTCTCCTTTTCTCTGTCTCCTTCACTACCTCTCAGCCTCTATCTCCTCCCCTGTCTTTGTCACTCAACCTCTTCCTCTGAGGACTGGCTCAGGAAGGAGCTCAACCAGAGGAACAGAGGAAGACACAATCAGATCAATATTCCACTCAGGAAATAGGCTTCCTCACTCTGCTTTTGCCTCCTCCTGTCTTCTGTTTAGGCTGTCTGACCACATCATTGGCCCATCATGGCCAATTTCACAAGCAAGCCCGATAAGAAGCCGTACTCAACATGTCAGTGACGGTGTGACAAGCTCAACGCAAAGTTTCCATATAATGGGAGGTGGATAGAGATACAGAAAGTACTGTGTGAGGTGTAGTTGACAAAGAAAAGGACAGTGTTTCTCAATGACATGACTAAGTCGTTTAGGAGTGACAGTTACATGGTAATTACAAAATCCTATGTCTTCAAATGTCTGTACTCAGATACAGTTTGGAGATGCATGTTTTCGATCAGTATGTTTACATTCACAGGTAAGTCAAGCTATGGTAATGGCTCTATTGGACTACAGTCCTTGTTCCACTAGCTGGCAATCGTCCCCCACTACTTACTATTGGAACTTCTTCAGGTTGACCTGTCCCATCATCACATTCAAACAATTGACAAACAAGTCAGCTTTTTTACGACCTTCTATGTACTTACATGTTAAACTCCTTCAGCTGACACAAACTATATGGTGTCTCCTCATCTGTCCAAAACAGTTAACTCTGAGGATATGATTGAACCAATACATTAAAAAAGAGAAAACATGTTCATGAACGTGTTATCTGTAAAGTAAAAAACATATTGAACTTAAGTGTACTTTAAATTCAGCCAACAGTCTTGCCTTTCACTTTCAACCATTTCATTGCAAGAATGGAAATACAGTTTAACTTTGGCGTTGAAGGCTCTGCTCGAAGGATGCGCCCTGGGTTAGCTTAGCAGCTTGCCACAGCTTGGGAGCGCAGCGCTAAACCCCCCGCAAGGGTGAACCAAAGGCTGGAGGCAGAAAGGAGGCAGCTGGGGTGGTGGAGGCAAAGCTTCGCCAGCAGCAGCAGAGTGTGTGCAGCGTTGGTGCCGCAGTGAGGATCAGTGAGACAGAAGCTGGGTTCAAATGGACCGCCTTGATGTGAGAGTGAGCTGGGATTGGTGTGTGAAGAGAATCAATGATTTAATCAGCTGTCTGTCAGCTGATGATGGCTGAGGCGTATGATTTCCGTGTCCTGCAAATCTTCATTTCAATGTATTCCTAGTTGGTCATAGTTTTCAATTATCTATAACCAGTCTCAATCCATCTCCTGTGATGATATATGACTTTATATGAACACAAGACATTTTATTTACGTTTTCTTAGTGGAACTTTTGTGTATTATAACTGTACACATCTTCATTTCAAAACCTCTGTTAATCCTAATTGGGCATAAAACACTTGCATACATTTGCAGATGATGTGGAAATTAGGAAAAGGGAATGTACTGAATAAGATGTAATGTGATGGGCTTAGTTTGCAGTTTAGAAGTACAGAGAAATCAACAAAAAGCTGGACTGAAGTCAAACCTTGAAAAAAGAACAAAATAACAAGACATGAAGGCTGAGCTTTGGAGCTTTGGAGCTATTGTTATTATTTCTTAGCAGAATGCTACATCATTTAAAACACACCAGCTGTAACCATTGTTTGATTACAATCACTTTTTTTTTATGCCAAGATGCCTGATGTCTGTGAGCTCTCTGAATTCTCCCTCTGCTCTAAATCTTTCTGAATGTGAGGCTGTTTCAACATTCCAAGGTAAGTAATAATTTACTGTCAAGAGCTGTTCAGTGTTTTGACTGTTGAGGCGATGAAGCTGTAACCACAAATTGTGTCAGCTGGAACAACCAACCACGCGGATGTCAGGACCGGTAATGGCTTGTAAACTGCATTAGGTTTATATCATGGAGGCTCGTCGTTTGTCAGATGTTTGTGGTGGCAGGTCACAGGGAAATGACCAAAGTGATCACTAGGAATCTACATTACAGAGTATTTCCCACAAAGGGTTGCTTCGCCAATACTGTGTTGGTTTATGTGTGTGTGTGTGTGTGTGTGTGTGTGTGTGTGTGTGTGTGTGTGTGTGTGTGTGTTTGTGTGTTTAAATAGAGTAGTGAAAGAAGAGGAAGAGATTGTGTGTAACAAGAGGAAAAGTGGGTGGTTTTGCAGATACTGTGTTTGTGTCTCTGTGTGTGTGCAGATAGGGAAGTTTCCATCCTTCTTTCACACACACAGTTTTCTATCTTCTGGTCCGGACCTGCTACCTCGAGATAATCGTCCCCCTACAGAGGGGTGTGGCTGTGTTGTTGACCATCGTCCAATCAGGCGTGACCTAGAAATGACAACCGGCCAACCAGCACGCCCAGATCTAAATGGTCTGCCAAAGGGGCGTCTCATGATGGGACCAACTGTCACCACACATGGTCTCTTCCTCCCTCAAATCTGTCCGTTTGTGTTGCAGAAACAATCCATCCATTTATCCTTGTTATCAGAGGAGGGAAACATTTTTACGTCTGTTCTTCTTCCAGGGGATTGCATTCAAACTTGCCTAAATCTTGTTAAGAAAAAGCCTTTCAATTCTTTGTCCCTGTATGTTAAGGATAAACATTTTGTTCGGATAGTTAAGTGGTTCAATCCCAAACTCCCCTGATGGCGATGAATCTCGCCAGAACTCTCCTGTGACTTTCTCTCTGCTTTCCAACGGTCTGGTTAAAAACAAAACAGAGAGAGAAAGGACTCTCTTTTTCTTCTCAAAATTGAGAGCACTTGATGTTCCGCTCCAAAGATTTTCCACAGGTGTACAAACATTATCACTTTCTTTGTAGCTGCCTGCATGGAACAGACTGATTACATGTTGTTTGTATCGACAGCACCTGGCCATTTTTTCGGCTTCATTTATTTTGAAATACAGAGATTCTTCTCTGGATATTCACACAACATTTACTCCCTGAGGGACAACAAATAGTGTGTTTGTTTGGCCATAAAGAAAAGAACATCTTGGCTTCGGTCTGCTCACTTCAGATAAAAATGTGTGCATCTGAAGGCAACCATGCAACCCTCTTTGTTTGCCACAAAAGGGCCTTTTTTTCTCCACACTGTCATGAAAGTTACCTCTCCTGATCTTTGTTTGCATGATTTACCCGCCTTATATTTGTGTCTATCATCCGGCGTGAGATGAATGAACACGAAGCATGATAGGGGAGTATGTTATACTGTTAAAAACACAATGTTTTTGTTGTAAGTTGAACAGGCAACTGAAAGCGCACACCCTCAATAAAAGCCTTTATATTCTCCTCATTGTGCCCTTCACATGCCTTAACTTGCAGACTGGATTACATGCACTTTAATGTTTGATTTGCTGAATGTACACTTGCAACTCAAGCCTAAAGCTTTAAAAAAAAAAAAAAAAAAACCCTCTCTCTGTGTCTCTCGCCCTCTTTCTCCCTCTGGAAATGATTAGTGCTGTTGGGGCAGCCTGGAACCATTACTGATGTACACTGATGTAGTCCCAATTGTTTGAAGTGTAAGCACTCTCGTACGTGCGTGCATGCATGCATGTGCGTGAGAGCTCCTTCCCTTTCTCCCTCAGCCAAGCCCACACCACCAGAAACTCAACGCAGAGAGGAACTGGAAATGAACTTGTGAGGAAATCTGATCCCTTTGAAGTGTCAGGATCACAGCTCAAACCGTTGCCGGTCATCAAATATATGTCATCAATCCCCAATTTAGGAATAAAACACTTCCCTTTATCTATTGTTGTAAGGTCTTCATGCTTTGACAGTATAACACAACAGCTTTTTCCTGTCCTCAACATTATTTTAGCCCGACAACGTCACTTCCAAAGAGAATTAGTTCAGTCTCTCGACACGTGTTCTTGGCTTTAGGGACAAATGATCCCGACCTGTGATTGAGAGCGAATGTTTTTTCAAACAACGAGTCATATAATAAAAATCTGTTTCAGGTTTTTGGCCGCCAAGTAAAGAATGACACTTTTCTTCTTGTCTTGTTAAAGACAGCTGTTCACTGTGAAACATTTGGTGCGATGTGAGAAAGAAAAGGAAATGTAGAACAATCTAAAGATAAGATCAATTTTATTGAACCACCGTTGGGGGAAATTTATTTCTTACAGGAAGAATGTGCAATATTTTACACATGCATACAGAATAAATCAAGTACATCCTGTGTCAATGTCTGATTTGCTCAGATCATTTCTTTATTACAAAGTCACTTCTGTATGCTGTCCTCATTATTCTTCCTCCATCTCAGTGACATGAACTGTTTTAGTGAGGGAGGACAATGTAGAAAAGCATCTGCAAGACCCGTCTTTTTCTTGTCCCGGTCTCAGACTGGATGGCCCTCAGAGTAACGTGCTCCCTGCACACAAAATGATGTTTTTCCAGTGATGTTTATGTCCTTGGTCCTCGTCTTGACTCAGTCTCAATCCCTCACTGTCTCGGTCTCAGATCTGTTTTACTCACATTTGAAATGATGAGCTGAAAATTTAAGTCATTTAGCTTCACAAACAAAATGTTTTCGGTGAAGTTAACTTGGTGGACAACGGAAATGTTTTGAATCATTTATTGATTTTTTTAAAGGGCTAAAACATTTTACATGTGAAGTTTGTACTCCAGCTCTTTAACTGTCCAAGCTTGGGCTGCACTATTTTTAAAAAGAGTCCACAAATTAATTCTGTAGTCCCAGGTTAATTCTCTTTAAATCATTTAATATTAAGTGTGTGTGTGTGTGTGTGTGTGGGGGGGGGGGGGGATTCTGATTGAGGGTTGTGATGATTTTTTCATTGTTGTCCTGTCATCTCCTAACAAAGCGAGGGAGAGAGTGTGGGCGAGGCCGAGCAAAGGGTTCTTTAAAGGAGACCTAAGGATGTCCTCACTAATGGATGATGCACTTTACTCACCAGAGCACAATACTGTACACTTCTATTTAAATTCAAATTACGCCATTTGAGCTTCAGCGCGTGCGTGTGTGTGTGTGTGTGTGTGTGTGTGTGTGAGGGCTGGGAAAGTCCTCTTTGTAGTGTTTATTGTCGACAATGAGGTTGAACCGCTCTTAAAATGTGAGACAAAGGCAGAGAGGTGCTAAGGGGCAGGAAACAGCTCGCCACTTCTCCTTCATTTCCTTCAGCACACACAAACACACACGCACTCAAACAAAGACGTGCGCACACACACAATATGATTAACTGGGTAACCAACATAGATGCAGTTCTCTAATTGGGAAACCACAAGTGTCTTCAACTAAATAGACATTTATTTCAAATGGCACCTGTCTCTCTCAATTGTCTTTTGTTTACTTAGAGTTTACGTCCAATTAAGAGTCAATGTCATCTATTCTTGATATTTCTCGTTCAGTTTTTTTATGTACTTAAATGCCTCTTTACATTTTTCTAAAGGAAGAGAGTAAAGCAAGATGTTATTGATCACAAGCTCGCTCCTCCCTACATTACAATGTTCAATTCTGAAGTTCACTTTTTCTTGAGAAATGAAACAACAATCCGGTTCATGTAACACCACATTTTATGGATTTGCTGAAACGGCCTGGGTATTTTTAAATCCTGGATCACTGGATTAAAAACAACTGTAAAGATGAATTCTGTGATCTTGTAAAAATCGCTGTAATGTGCTTAAGTTATTAAAGAAACACGCAGTGACACATGTAATCACAAAACAGGGAAAGAGGCTTTAAAACACATCAATGCAAGCGTATCCTTGTTTTAAACTGAAGTCAAACTGAAAACAAGTCACGTATCCTTCATCATACATCACCTTAATAAACATAAACCAGCTTCTAGAAGACAGGCTCAGATAGAAGAACAAAGTATCACCATAGAGTAGGTTGTTTTACTTATTTTGAAAACCTGATGAAAGCACAATGTCTCTGGGTTAAATTTGTAATGTGATGGGCAATAGGTAAAAAAAAAAAAAGTCTAACATAAATCCTTTAAATGTGCATAAGATTAGCTGGAAAATGCAGCGTCATAAAGTTGAAAAGGATTGAACAGATGATTTTTTGCAGCTGTGAGAACTTGGAGCGCAGCAGCATCTCTCCTGCAGCAGACGGGTAGATTATCAGTGTGTAGTGGTGGTGAGCCTGGTGAGCGCCTAATGATAGCTTTGCCCTTCGCCACAGACTAAATCAAGGCTTGCTGGGTAAACCGACTCAGTGCGACCACTTAACCTCCGTCTGCCCTCCTGCTGCCGACGCTAAAAAAAAAAAAAAAATCTCTGTATTTATATGCAAATGTGAGGGGACCACCTGACTGGCTGTATCAAGACACCCTGCGATCCAGCCGCAGCAGGTCTCCACTGAAAATAAGTCTCAGAAATTCAATTTGACTGTAGTACAAATGTCTCAAAGACGAAGTGAATGATTCAAAATAAAAAGCTACATCCACTTTTATTTCTCAGATTCTTCTCCTTCTGTCTTTCAGGTTGTCTTTTAAAATACTTGATTCATTTCTTACACGTAGAAAGGTCCTTCAGAAATGTTTGTATCACTTTCCTCATTCATCATTCCGGGATGCTGTAAGTCAAGAATACAAAGATTTGTCCAAAAAGAGTCTGAGATTCCACCAAGATCCTCCTCTGAGTGTTTTCAAACATCCATCTATGATGACGGGGGACGCACAAAACTGCAGGGCCTCAATTTGTCTTCATAATGTGCAACTGTCAGCACTTCACAACCCTGTGAAAGAGACACCAAGGAGGTTCTCCCCTTAACTCCTGAGGCTCTGGGAGAGGTATTAGCGTAGGCCCAGGAATGGAGAGGGTGTGTGTGTGTGCGTGTGCGTGTGTGTGTGTGTGTGTGTGTGTGTGTGGGGCGCCTCAGGGTTCCAGGTGTGTTCACCTGTCTGCCTTTCACATCCCTTCAAGGAGAACGGAGGCAAGGCACTCAAGATGTCCAAAGATCAACTTACACTTCTCTCTCTCTCTCTCTCTCTCTCTCTCTCTCTCTCTCTCTCTGTTTCTGTTTCTGTTTCTCATCATTCACACAAATACACACACAAGCACACACAACAGTGCACAGAAGTATGCAGGAGGTCCGTGATCCATGAAATGGGGAGTAAGGGCTCGAGGCCAGTGTGATAGCTTTGGAGAGGAAGGGAGTGGCATGATTGATGGCAGGGATCAGCAAGCGGTGCAGGTTGGGTTACAGGTGGGACAGGGGGAAGGATGGAGGTGGAAAAACGTGCCAATGTGTGAGTGTTGTGGATAGCCAATGGTAAGAGGAGAAGCGAGGAGAAAAAGATGGCGCTTGAGTATACACATGACTGGACACTATGAACTATGAAGATGGTGATTCAAGTCTTTCATGGAGGAAATAAAACCGGAGAGGGGTGACGAATATGATGGTGAAGCTTATCGCTGGATTTGAATCATGATCTGATGACAAATTGTAGATTTGCGTGAAGGTCTTACATTGCTTGAGTCTTCTCCTGTTCTTTCTTGTTCTTTCAGCTTTTAGTATGCTCAAGTTGCAGAACCGTGGGTTTTTAACTTATTTAGTAGCAGAGTAAGCGGGGACAATTTGATTTCCCCCTGCAAAGTTACCCTTCCTATTTGATGCAACTGCAGTTATCAAAGTCCTCACATTCCCCAGGTTTACAACAAGCTCTCTGTGGTTGTAAAAATTAGCTGCTGCTACAATTACATCAGCACATCGACACGGATCAAAGGCAAAATAGGAAAATCAAATAACAAAAGGAGGGTAGAGGTGGTGGGGGAGAAGGTGGGAATCTCGTGTAAATGTGACCTAAGTATAAACATTGCATTTTCCAGGACCGCAATTTCCTGTTTTCCCAGGCTATTAGAGCGAGTTGTAAGCCTGGAGGAGTCATGGCACGGTCATGTTTCCTCCTGTGCTTTCAAGAGAGCCGAGGAGGGTCCGACTGCTTTGAGCTCAGACGAGAAGAAATTTACATATGTGTTTCTGCTGAGTACATCCTGAGCACATTGAATCACTTAACTACCTCCACGTGTTGCAGAGAGAGAGAGAGAGAGAGAGAGAGAGAGAGAGAGAGAGAGAGAGAGAGAGAGAGTGCTACTGTGGTTGTTACACAGCTCAATGAACCTCTGTGCTGCTAAAATTGCAAGCTTTGGCTTTCTCGGACAAGAATTTTAACTATGTCACTGACATCTTTGAGCAACTTGCAGCAATTACATCAGATAAACAATAATGCAGTGTCATTCATGGAACTGAAGAAAAGGACTTGACTTAAGAGAAATAGGAGCTCAGTCCGAGGATATGAGCATAATAATTAAACAAATGAGGTTAATTTACTTGTTTTTGGGGGTAAATAAAGGAATGCTATTCAAAAACTGCAGTATCTTTAGCAACCACTGGGCCTCGTCTGTCTATGCTTCGGATAAAGTCATGTCCATATTACAAAGCCCAATTTCAGAGATAATAAGTATAAACCAAGCAGTAACCTGGTGATGAAAATGATCAATGTCAGACATGTTGGTCGAGGTGAGAGGGATGTTTTCATATGAGCTCTTCAGATTTAATCTTTCGCTCGAGCGTTTCAAGACTAAAGTGCCCTGCTATTGACGAAAATGAAAATAGATTCAGTGATATTCTATCAGCAGCCAGCAAATCTATAAAATGAAAAACGAGTTATATTCAGGGATCCTTTTGACTGAAATGTTCCAAGTGTGCTTCTTTCAGTTGGCATCAAATCACCTGTTACTCTCTATGAAACCAACACTGAAGCACTTTGCTGTAAATCGTGCTTTGAATCACACTTAATCTCCCATTGTGAAAGTAATTATCCTTCTTCGTGTCCATTCAAACAGAACTAAAAGTGTCTTTCACCATGTAGGCGACATCTGGCATCCAACAGAGTACACACCTGACACTGTGGGATAACCCGACAGGCAGAACGGCCCACAGGATGAGTCAGTAAGCCTGACTAAGTGTGTGGTTTTCATCATCCAATGCGTCGCTCCTCTTTGCATTCTCGGCTTTTTTAGCAGTAACAATATGCTGTCAGAGAAACACAATGACATGCAGGAAGAGGAAACTTTAGCCACTGAAGTGTGCTGGATGAGTATATTCTGATCCAATTTGCGGTAATAAGTCACTTCTTGGTAAGGGCAGTAAATGATGGCGCGCTATCGCCGTCTGGTTTTTAATATCAGCATTTCTCACAGAGATAAAAGGACATTTGGAAGTCCTCAGAGACGCTGTTATCTGATCTCAGCCTTTATTGGAGTTTCTCTGTTGCCTCCTCGTCTCTTTCTTCTCCTCTTTATCTCTCTCATTTCATCTGTCTTCTTCTTTTTCTCTCTACCTTTCCCTCTCTTCCACGGCGCTCGTGTCTCCTATCTGTGTAAATGCCTCTTTTGTTCTTTTTTTCACTCTATTTCACAGTGATCATGTCTTTTGTGGACTGTGTCTTAGTTTATATTTGACACCATGAGCCTCAGACATTTCTATTTGAGTTTTTTTATTTATTTATTTTTTACTTTGGTTAAAAACATTGAAGGAGGAAGTTAAGAAAACAACAAAACAGAGAAAGAGAAAGTAGAGCTGCGAGGATGCCTTGAAAGAGTGTGCCATGTTGCCCCCTTCACCTCCCTCTCCCCCTTCTCTATCCCCCCCCCCCCAAAAAAAAGAAAAAGACGCACACACAGCCTCTCATGGTGTTTATTGCCACTGGTGTGTGTGTTTGTGCACTCGCATGTGTGCACGAGTGTCTTTTTGTGTGTGAGAGTATTTGTGTGTCCATGCACATATAGAAACCCCAAAAGTTGGCCCCATGACAAGTGACCCCCTTCTTCTCTCAAACTCCCCGTAGCAGAAACCATCAAGAAACGCAGACAGGGGGCTGCAGACAGAATAAAAGAGAGAGGGGGGGGAGTAAAGGAAAGAAAGGGAGACGAAGAACAGAGCACAGAAAGAGGGAGAGAGCCGGGAAGAAGGGTAGGGCCAGCTGTAAGCAGTACAATGTGAACGAGAGCTTGGCAAAGGCTCAAAGCTGCTCCGAACGAGTGCCTCCAACTAACCCCCTCAACCCCTCCCTGACAAATTAAAAGCGTTTGGTGCTGTAAAGCATGGGGGGGGGGGGGGGGGGGGGGGGGGAGGAAAAAGAGGAGAAGGAGAAAGCGAGTAAGGATGGAGAGACGGGAGGGGACACGGGTAGGATTAGGAATTCATGCATTTCTGCACCAGCTTAATCCTAATGATTACACCAAAATAAATACAACTCTGTGTTGTTGTTTTTTTCTTTTTTTTCTTCTTAAACTTTCTATTTGATGTTGCTGACAGATGCCCAGGGGCAAAGGTGGCCGGGTCTCCGATTTAAAGGACCCCCTCAAACACGTGCCAAAAAAGTGCTTCTAATTATGTCATTGTGAAAATGCAGCATGACAAGAAAGGAAAATGAAGCACGCAGGAATAAAAGATCAGAGTAAGAGGAGAAAGGTGCGTGGCTGTGGCTTTTGTGTAGGATACAAAAAGAGTAGGCATATCAGGATCAACAGATATGAGTGAATCACAGTTCGGATACTTCACATACCCTCAGCCAAACACACACACTTGCAAACGTATACACACACACACACACACACACACACACACACTCTCACAGTCGGGCACACTCCCATGAGGGTCACGTCAAGCTGCGTGCACAGTAGGAAGCCTCCAGTTAAATGAACCACATATGAACCGAAACTCTGCCCTGTGGAACTCCTGACATCAGCACGTCCATCTTCAGACCAGTAACCATAAAGCATGCAAACATACCAGATTCAAAGAGGAAGACATTGATCTTGTTAATGGCATTCCACATTTGGAGCTCTTCCTTGGCTGTCAATACTTACACATCCTTCACAAAAACACATGTGGGCTCACATCTGTGGAGCATCTTTATAGATCTTTCACTGCACTTTCACTGTCCCGTGGCAGCAGCTGTGAAAACTGGGAGCATGTGTTGTGCTAGAAAAAGCTGAAGTTACCAGCAAGAAGAAAGGAATGGAATAAGTTAATTTAATTGTTTGGAAGCTGAATTATTTGAGAGATTTATTCACATCTTTTTTTTTTACAACCATTTCATCTAAGAATTACAGTTTCCACATATCATATTAGGAAAACCCATCTGTTGTCATTTCTAGCTTTACTACTGTAGATCTGTGGCACAGATATGTTATTGTGTTCATCTGTTTCCAGAGTTGCATGAGGTGGAAAAATAAGTGTTATTAAGCCGCTTGTTGAATATATTCAACAAGCGTATTGAGTTAAATCAGAACTTGTGTTAAATTCACTACATGTGAACGACTTCTCTGAATTTCTCAACATTTGGTTAATCAGGTTTGTCTTGATTGGATTTGAATGAACTCAACTGGTTTGAATTTGCTGTGCCTGCCCTGGTATATTTCAGTGAACATGTGGTTTGGGCTGCAATTGCTGCATCAGGAGGTTGTTCAGCAGTGTTACCTTGAAAGGACTCAGCTTGTCTGGATTTTCTAGGAATTGAAAATAGGCCACTGGAACACAACGTCCGCCCCTCGCTGTCTGAGAAAGAGGCCCACCTCCGCCCAGCCCTTCCCTCTCCTCCTGCCCTTCTTTTTCTTCTTTTTTTTTTTTTTTTACCACAGTGTGAAAGGGAATACCCTGCCCCGTTGGAAGGCCCCACATTCCTCCATTACAGATGACAAGCCCCCAGCCTCCCCCCTGAGCTCTGCAGCCCAAAACCCAGGCCTGTGACTCTGCAGCCTGCTGTTGCAGATGCTTCAGGTTTCACTTGGGGAAAATCTAACTTTGCCAAGGCTGCAAATTCGACCCCCATCCTTCAAAGTCTGCACCTATGTATACACCTGATTGCCTTTCTTGTCTGTCCCTCTTGCCTTGTTGAAATCCTTCCAAAATCCATCAGAGGTGCAGCAATTGATGGCAATGTGTGTCCATCTCCAATTGCTCCAATTAGGTCAGCAGCTCCAGTGAGGCGCAGCAACTCTCCATCAGTCCTGTCAGCCTTGTTTTTTTGCGTTTCTTTTCTTCTTGGACCAGGTGGTGCTTGGTGTTCGGTGTAGTGGACTTACTATGTTTTGTCTTCAGAATTGTGCCTCATTTTGACTTCTTAACACGATGTAGGCGGGCACATGCAGTGCCAGCAGGGAGCTAAAGATCTACCGTCCAATCAATCAACATTGTCATGTTTAGTCTGCGCTCGTCTGTCACGACAGGAGGGCTGTCTGCTACTGTTCTGGCGAGGGGCACATACACCAGCTCGTCCTGGTGTCTGTGGAGAGTTCTGGAGAAGTTGTTCAAAGATTAACGATGCGTTGCCTCATTTAGGTGGCGACAGAGGAAAAAGAGACGTCTTTGTGTTCAGATTTTTTAATTGCATAAAACTGTCATTTGCATTAATGCAGCATGACTGTGGCTGTAAATAACTGTTCATCTCTGGGGGCATTTAAGATTCGTTTCATTGGCTTGTTCACGATCACAAATCAACACAACTCGAAGTGTTTGGCTGTGTATTGTCACTTTTAAAAATAAATCTACAGATGATAAAAGAATGAATAGAATAAAGGAAATGGAGGTAACACAATCCAATAATTGCCTTAGGAACTTTGGTTTTGTGTGTCCTTCATTATCACATACAGTCACTGTAAAGCTTTATGAATCCACCTCAAAGTTTGTCTTGTTGGACTTGATGGTATGTACTGATAGATTCCTGTTATAAACATCTCTGATGATGATTTTACTTGCATATTATTCCTGGACATCCAACAACCATAAGCACCTGGTTGATGTTGCCAATCAGCTTGAGTTTGGACGTCTACTTTGTTAGGTGTTTATATGCAGTATGTATGCATATATGGTGTACATATGTAGCTATTGAATCAAACCAGCATTCAAGTCTTATGTTTATAAGACCCCCAATTGCGCCCCACCAATATGTTTGCACTCTTCATACCCCATTCAAGAAACAGAAGCCATGACACTGGAGGCATACCCCTGGCTTCTTATTTTTATGCACTGGTCCACTCAACAACTGCCATAATCGACTTTTCCACTGAATGGTTTCCAATTATTGTTACTCAAGCTTGATAAGAAAAGGCAAATATTTACCTTCGCTTCTGCATATTTAAAACTCAATCTCTGAACCCCTTGACCACATGTCAATCATCCCATCATCCTTGAGTTCTCTTTAGCCACACAATGTAATAAGTAAAAAGAAAAAGAAAAAAAAAGCCATAAAATTCCTCATCCATTTTTTACACCACGTGGAGTGGAACCCACAGGATGCCTGAGGACACATCCATTCATTAAGCTGCTCCACCCTAGAGGAGGAGTTGGACTGCTGGCTCCCAAGTGCATCAGCATGTCACCTTGAACAAACCCAAATAATTAAGTGGCAAGCAGTCCCATGTGATGATATTTTATTTCCCAGAACACTTTCTACGCTGTCCAATTTGAAGGATGCAAATCTTCAAATGTTGTGCTGAAGGTGGGGTGGGGGGGTGAGGGGTGGGTGGGGGGGGCTTCCTTCCCTGTCCCTCCGTCTCCCTCTCCGTCTTTCTTTCCCCATGCCATGTAAGCAGTACTAATTGCCTTTCATAATTAGCCCGGTGACAATAATTGTTGAACTGATAAAGCTGAGTGCTCTGTGTGTGTGTGTGTGTGTGTGTGTGTGTGTGTGTGTGTGTGTGTGTGTGTGTGTGTGTGTGTGTGTGTGTATGTATGTCTGTGTGGGGAGTTCTGATAAAGTGGGTCATCAATGAAATGCCCCATATTATGATCATACTGTACGAGGACAATTCCTGTACGCTCATTTCCTGGCAAGTTTTCACATTGTGCCCCCCCCCCCCCCTCCCACACACACACACACACACACACACACACACACGCACAAATCTTTTTTTTCTGGGCACATTGGGAAAGGGTGGGTTGGGGTACTTTATTAGATGCATCCCACCAATGGAGCCGGTGCAACCTCACAGACAGAAGCTGGCATGTAAATTTGGGAGTAGCAAGACAAGGAAGAGTTTTAATTAGCCTGGTTAAGTAGGCGCTCGCGAAAGCCTGCCGGGGCTCACCGGGGGGATTACGACAGATTTATTTAGCCGAGGCAGCAGGAGACACTGCGATATGATATATTCCAACAGCAACAATAGCTCTGTAATCACGCTCCAACCCCAGAACCCTGGCTAATCTATTCCAGCGTCTCGAAAAACGAGCACTCATTTTATTCCCTCTCATGTAGAAGTCAAGAGTTTTGTTTTTTCTTTTTTTTTTTTCCTCTCTACGCACCCTCCTTTTCTCTACTGCATTCAACCCTTGTGGGCAATTTAGCGAGGCACTCAGACATGCTAACACAATCAACAATCAGGTCGTTTGCTCCCTCTAATAGGCACTCTGGTTTTTCAGTAAAAGAAGCTGTATTGTTTATTTGATTGTGTTCACCAGGGAGAGTCCGCTGGGGAAGTATTTGTTACACGTGGAAGGCGGAGGTGGGGTTATAGCAGCGGAGGATCGTTGCCTTTTGTTTTGGAGACTAGAAAGTCTGAACATAGAGGCACAATACAAAAAAAAAAACACAAAAAGTTACACGCACTTCAAAGTATTCCGAGACTTAATGTCATTTCGAGATGCTTATGCTACACTTGTTGAGTGATTTCATTGCTTACTGAAAAGCAAATGTCTCTTTGTTTTTTATTCTTATTTTACTCAGTCAGAGTTTGGAAACATGCCAACTCAAATCTAGAGGAGCTTTGTAGTAAAGCAATCTGTACAAATATATATTTTTATGATAAAACTGAATCTAAGTAGCCACCATGTAGCGTCACCTGACAGCTCCCTCTTTCGTTTCTTAGCCTCAGCCATTATATCAAACAGTACAGTGGCAGGCTAACTGGCTTCTTTGTTGAAGGCTGAAGGCTGCTGTGTGAACAAGTGCTAGAAAGCTGTTCACACTTCACAGGAGATGTCCGCAACCCGCTTTCAAAGTAACATACTGCAGTAAACAGGCGACGAGGGCCGTCTGTGGACAAAATGAGTGTCATCAACCTTTGAGACTATTATTTCAGGGTGAAAAAGTTACATAATGTTACTTTAAACAGCAACAGAGAAAGAAACACAGATCTTCACATTGTGCTGTTTCTCCGTGGCGAAGCCTCCCACTGAAACATTTAATCGAAAGCTCACGATCATCAGGGAACAAACTCGTTTGGACATAATCTCCTTACAAAAGCAGCTCAGGAGGGGAATATGACAGGCCTGTTGTTTGTCAAGTTTTTGACATGTTGTCACCTGTCCAAATTTACATCAAAACCATCTGGGACCACACAAGCAAACACACACAGTGGCACGCTCACACATGTACATACAGAGTGGTGAGAGGAAGAGGTAGGTATACTCAGTAATTATTAACAACACGTAACACCTGTTTCTATTCCGCATGGATAGAGCATTCAGAGAACCCAGAAGAGACATGCTGTTTATCCTGAAACACTGGAGCAACACACACACACACACACACACACACACACACACACACACTTACAACAAACAATGTACAGTAAGTATGTGTTGTGATGTTAGGATCTATTTTAGTACCTTGTCTAACTGGGATTTTTATTAAATGAAGTAACACGCCAAGAATTTGAAATGACTAGAAGCCAAGACTTGTTTCGATTGTTGCGACACTAAAGAAGAAGAATGTTTCTCTTCAAGCAGTTTTGTGTCATATGGTGGGCATTCACTTGAAATTTTCACTTATTTAAGTCAGCATCAGAATCTTTTTCTCACTCAAAAGGCTGCAAAGATCGAACCGTTTCTTTTTCGATAAAGGGAAGAAATCCAAAAGAGCATCATGTAACACCTTTGGAGTAAGAAAACAGGATGCATTACTCCTAAACTATAAAAAAAATTAAAACTCACACATAGATACTGATAAACTACTTGGCTTATCCACAGATTCAAAATGATATTTTTAAAAAAGTAAAGGCTGTACCATTCCAGTTTTGGACACTCAAGGAAGAAGCAGTCTATCTAAAAGCTGAGCAACTTTCAGAAGAGCAACTGAGACTGATGTTTGTGCTCCTCTTCCACTGTTAATCATATCCATGTGATGCACAAAAACACACATGTGGGGATCAAATAATGCTTTGTGTCCACTGAAGTCAACTAGCACGATAAAACGAGCAAACTATACAAGGCAGAGAAATGTCATTTGAGGTAGTGTGTGTACTCATTTGGAAGCCACACACACTAGCACACACATAAACACACATACGTGGATAGCAGGCTACAGCACAGACGTGCTCCTGGGAGAAGAGAGGAGCTCCGCAGGCAGACCTCGCTCCCTTCAAACAAGCCACAAAGGAAAACATGAGCTTAAAGTAAACAGGAGGCAGACAGAGAGGAAAGGGGGGGGGGGGGGCTGTACAAGACAACCGCAGCTTAACTTCACTGGGATGTGCATGTGTTTGTGTGTTTATGTGTGTTTGTGTGTGCATGTGAGTGTTTTCAAATCTGTCCATTTAAATCCTGTTTTTTCCCCATTTACTTTACTGAGTGCTCGCATGCATGTAAGTGCGAAGAGGTGCTTGTGCGTGTGCCTGCGTGCTTGCCTCCGTAAGAGCCTGTTGTTTTGTGAGTCAGCACACCACAGGCCCACACACACACACACACACACACATTTACCCTCACACACACGCCTCCCACATCGCTTATGACAGAGCGCTTTTGATAGACTTGTGTGTTCAGTCAAGTGTACAATGGAAAACAGAAAGTTGCCTCGTCGTGCTTTGTGATTTGTCCTGTGTTCGTGATGTCAGCACAGAAATGGTGCTGTGGACTGAATCAACACATATCTTAATTTCGTCACATCTACCATAAAAAAAACTTTAATTCTTCATTTCAAATTTTAAAACAACTAATTTTAAGATAGAATATCTGTACAGCGTTTAATGCTTGAATATACTGTAGCACTTTGGGGTTTCTCGTTTTTTTTGACATAATGCATATATACTTCAGTTCTTGAAATGAATGAACAAAAGTGATTTATCAAAACGATGGAGCTTGAGGGAAACAGGTGTTGTGTTAATGAAATTCCTGGCAGGTTTCAGTACTTTAAAAGCTTAAAACTCCTGAATGTATTTATTTTTTCTCTTATTACGATCAAGCCTTCAAAAGTGGGTGAAGAAGGGGGAAAAAAGGCAGATTTGACATGACAAAATAACGGGACAGATTCAGCGTACACAGAGGAAAACTTACAAATTAGCCTCCGCTGAGGATTCTGACATGCCTTCCAAAAAATGTAAGGCCTCGACAATTAGCATGAACCTCCCGTCCCGGCTCAGCCGTCTGCCAAGCCAAGCTGAACCTGAGGAGGAGCATGCATTTTTTTTCCCTCACTGTTTTAACATTCTCCCTTTTCGTTTTAATTAACACCTCAGTTACACGGGGTGTTTGGGTTTCCTCAAAGGGAACCAGCTTGGGTTTGTTTTCCCTCTCTGGAAGATCTTCACACCTGTTCAGTCAGCAGGTGTTCCTGTCATGTATGTAGAAGAAAAGAAAAAAAAAGAAAAGAAAGAAAAATTCCAGAAATATGAAACATAGGAATCTGAGTTATTTGATCAGGAGAACATTAAACGGAAACACGCGGGACAAATCTGGTTTAATTTGTCTATTTTTACACTACCTTTACAGTTTGAGTTTGTGCTAAATCCATCCTTTTCTGCAATTTTTTTTCCCGCATTTGTGAGATTTTTTTCCTCTGTCTATAGTAGGCAACAAAACAAGTCAACACCATTGGCAGGTACATTAGCTATTCAGTTATTCTCTTTTTTGTCTCTGGCAGAATGCTTGAGTGTCTGCATTTGAATATCGACCGGGACTGTCACACGGCTTTCAGGTGAGCGCGGAAGCAGAAATATACAACCCAATAACAGTCCTTGACGGCTGCGATATTTCCTTTGTTTCCCAAAATGGATATGAACACACATTTTCAAGTGTTAACTCTTACACAGTATCGTTTCACGTCAAAGGACTTGTATTGCGTTCATTAATCTACCTCATTTGACAGTCATTTGGTCTAAATTTGATTTGTGTCTGTTGGTTTTGATCGTTGCTGTCTTGGGAATGATTTGAAAGCATTACAGCCTCTCTTGCATACATAATGAACTTATTGCACCTTTATGGAATATTGGACTGACAGGATTTGTGTGCTTTAGTCGGATATGGGGAAGGAGATGATGCAGATATGAAAATTTTGATAATAATATTTTCTTTTTCTAAAACCACTTCATCTTTATTCACTTTCACTTCTTTCTTTCCTTTCATCTTTGTCAAATGATCATTTATTTTATTTCATCTTTCTTTACTTTTTTCTTTTTCCTTTTATTCATTTGAAGTTCATTACTTATTTATTGTTTCTTTATTTCTTTCCAGTATTTCTGTCTTTTATTCTGTCTTATTTTAATTCTTTTCTTTCTTTCTTTTTCTCTTTTGTTTCTTAAAATCTTTCTTTATTTCATTTTCTCATGCCTTTTTTTTTTTTTTTTTACTATTTTAGTCCAAAATTTCATACATACATCCGTCCCTTCATTCAATCCTGATATCTTTTCACTCTTCCACTTAAAATCTTTTCTGTTCCGTCCCCTTAATCTTGCATACCATCTCTTTTTGTTAGAGCACACACCCCCACCTCCAATTATACGTATGAAATCATCCTCGCTGTATCAATCGGTGACTTTTACACCCATTAATTTTCCATAATTATTTCATTTCAGATTGATCTGACTGCGCTATCCCAGATGGTGTTCGCTGAAGCCTTGTTCCCTCTGCTGATCAAAGGGAGTCATTTTAATTGGAGCCTTTTCAACGCTAATTGTTCTCTCTGTTGTAAATCAGTGTCTGTTAGTCTCCCCAGGTCTTTGTTAGCAAATTGTCTTGGCAGTTTCCTTGTTTCATCTTGGATTGAGTTTTATTGCGTTGCGTAACTGTGTGATTGACTGTGATGATTGTATTGTGCAATTGGTGCATCTGAGGCTTTAATCTCATTGTCTGTGTCATTTTGGCTGGTGTATGAACAGGAATAATGTCTTTTAAAAGATAAACGTTGATTTCATATTATTGATATCTTTAATGGCAGTTTTCATGTTAACGTAAAGAAATGTTTATGACTTAATCCAGATAGAATAAAGAATGAAACCAAAAAACTTTAAGAAAATCATGTAAAAAGTTATGTCTTGATGCTCCCCCCCAGACTCTGCATTGCTTTGTTCGCACTACAGCTGAAAGTCAGGGAGCAGCCTTTTGCTTTTTGTCGAAAGCTCCGGCCAAAAAAAACAGCACCTGCCCTTGCATGTCCATCAGTAGCCCATTAACTCATGCCTAGTAGAGCAGACCCTTTAAAGTGACCAGAATGTGGCTCTGTCAAAGCTCTCTCTCTCTACAGGCCTGTTGACGTATGGAGATAAATGGACTCTGGCCTGCATTGTCCTCCTGACACGCCCACATTCAGTTTCACTGGTCTTTGTGAGAGGACAATGGGTGAGGGATGCAAATGAGTTGGAGTAGGAGGGGGGACCCAAAATATCCATCAACCATGCAAATGTCTTTTTGTTCTTTCATTTTTCGAATCATTTATTGGCGGAAACAAACAAACATGTGAATTAAGTTTATAATCTTAGAGATGTTTCCCGCGCACACTCTCATTTGTTACTTTCATGAAGGATTCCTGACCTTTAACCTTCCCTAAAGGGGGTGGGTGAGTCCTTTTGGGTTTGGGATTAGGGGTTGGATGACCACTGGGCTGAAGGAAGTAAGCGTAAGCCGATCAACATCAGGACTCATTTAGATCTGAAGCGAAGGTTTTCATGCATGACTGCAATAAGAGCTCCACACTTCATATACACTCGGTAAGGCCACGCTGCAAGGATCATTAAAGCCGAAATGATCCAGCAGTCTGACTTTTGAACCAGTAAAACATGAGTAAAAATCCATCATTCCAGTACAGCTGTTCTACTGGGCACTTTCCAGCTCTTTGGTGTGTGTGTGTGTGTGTGTGTGTTCACAGCAAGGTTGCGTGCAATGCGTGGATCTGCGAACAAGTGTTGGTGTGTTTGTGCATGTACACGAGTCTGGGAATGTAAAAGACTTCTCAGTTTTAATGCCTTCGCCAAAGAGAGTGTTTTTTGGGAAATCCCAGTTGGCCAGTTGGTATTTCTGTTACCATGAGAGCTCAAATAAGTGAAATCTAATAGGCTTTCTTCTCCCAGAGGAATACTGAGAAGGACTCAACAGATTAAGACCTGTTGACTGATGGCATCTTAAACTACAGTGCCATTACACTCCCAGCTTCTACAGATAAGTGTTTCAAAATGATACCACAGAAGGGAGAGAAGAAAAACATGACGGAAGTGGTTATAGTTGTTGGCTCAGCCGCTTGAATTGTCTCCTGTGTCTTTAACTTTTCAACACCTCGTGCCAGAGGATGCAGCTTGAATCACTGACATGTCCCCATTTCTTCATGGCTTTTGTGTCTCCATCTTTAACTTTTAACCACACTCATTGTGTGGCTCTTTGGATGACAATGTCAGCCTGTCTGTTGGGGTGCTAATTGCTTCATAACTTTAGTCCGGACTGAAATATCTTTTAAAATCCACTGCAACAAATGTTCTTGTTAAATTACAGTAAACAACTGGCAGCTACAGTTTATTATTGTGAAAATATATCAGTACTGTGCTGTTTGATGTATGTTAAGTACAAGTTTGGCCAAGAGAATTTAATTAAAAAACGTTTTGTAATGCATCCAGACAACCATCTTACTATCCGGTTAGTCTCAAATGTGTTATTTATGAAATGGTAATGGAGAAAATTAATGTTCTTGTGAAAGAAAAATGATTTACACAAAAGCATATTGGAAACATTGCAAGCTTTTAGAACGCATGTACATTTCATTGGTTCTCTGTAAAACTTTCAGGTCGGGCCCATTGAGTCCAAGGGAGACCTGGCCAAGACAGTCAGCAGCAAAAACACAAAGTTACAGAAGGAGACACAAAGGAAGACAAAGAACAACTTTTAAAACACTAGACTCTGCAGAGGACAACCTCTGAGTCAAATCTTCAAATCAGTATTTCAAACACTCAAGTTAAGATCCTCGACATCCTACAGAGTCTGCTTTCAAGTCTTTGGTTTTAGTTTGACAAACATTTAAGGACACCAGCTCCTTGAGTTTCACGTCCTTCTGAACAGATTTAAGGTTAAGGGATCAGAGAGCATAAAGAGTTCCAGAGAATGCAAAGTCACATGGATTCATTGATTGTTTTTCTTCCAATGACTTAATTGCAATAACCTTTGAATTGATCCACAGCAGCATCACATGACCTTGTTGTTTTTTGTTCGAAGATTATTCTAATTTTTCGGTACTCTTTAATAAAACTAACACTTTAAACATGATTTTCCCTGTCTATTACTCCAGTCCCACAGTCCCACATCCCATTATCATAGTTATATTCATATTTAGACATATTTAGGACAATAAATCAAGGCAGCCTTTTGGGAAATTTAAGGGTTTGAAGGGAGAGAAGCGTTGTACTTGTTTGAAGCAGAATCCTGTCTTACTCCCCACAGTGGTTTAACTTTCCCTCATGGCTAAGACTTCTATACAGTCAAGCCTCTGTCTCTGACTTAATTGGTATTCGTCAATCCAGGAGCATGCCGTTGCTATAGATTGCATGAACACTCAGATATCGACCGTCTGAGATGTAGAAACATTTTGTTCCGACGGCTGACTGACAGGGAAAGGATGTAGACAGTGGCGTGTGCTGCATGTTTGAAAGATGCATTATACAGGAAACTGCGAGTCAATGATCAAGGCATACACAGAAACAAATTGAGCTTCACTGACTTTACATCAAAGGCCACACTGACACTTGTAAAAAGAAAAAAAACTCCACATCTGTTTGAGCTTTTCTTAACAGCCAACTGTAAAGACAAATTTTTAAGAGTCAGCAGTGAATAAAAGAGGACGCTGAAAGAGACCGAGAACCATCTTGTTTGAAAAGAAGCGACCATATGAACACTTCATACAGGCTAAGGCTTTTACAAGAGCTAAATAAAGAAAAATATATAGTATATTGAAAAAAAGTTGAATTTACCAGAACATTTTGTAGGAAAAGGGAGAGTGCAAGGACATACTGTTTTGTTCCTATTTAAGCTATGAATAATCTGTGCTTAAATGGATTGGAGCAGAAACACCATCTCGAGAAGCCCGATTCAGTGTTTTGGCTTCATCAAGTGGCAACTAACGCCAAGATGTATGGATGAGAGGCCTTGTACAGGTGCCATGCCAATGCCCTAAATGGTTAAGTGCCCCAAGTGCCAGTTTGTCTGGCACGCAGACAGCTGGCTCAGAGAGGTGGTCCCCTGAATTACATTACTGTCAGAGAGAAGACGTACAAACGCCTGACACAGAGACCATTTCTATTCAATGAATGTTCTCATTCAGACAATGCAGGCTGGAGAGCTTGTGTTTTAATGGCCTTGATAAATCAGGCTGGGTCCCATTCTGCTGCATTTAGATGGATCAAAATAGAAAAAGAGAGATTGAATATAGAAATGTGTAATAATAATTTAAAAAAAAGCTAAAAAACTACGAAAATCATATCTTTGTTTGTTGATTGTATGTTGTCATGTATGAAGCTCCATCGAATGTTAATCTGTTGTCAAATGGCTGTAATTAGAGAAATTATTGAAAAAGCATAATGTCTGCATAATGCACTTCAGGAAATCCACCTGATCATTTGCTGCAGATTATGCTTTCCAATCTAATAGTTTAATCATTTTATCATTGTGTTTTATTTTAAGTATTTTAGGCATTTTTCAGACATGCAGCAGTTTATTTTTTCTCTCGACCAAACCAAAAAAAATATTGTGTCAATGGGATGACATGAACAGCTCCACTTGGTCTCTTTCTTAAAAATATCTTATTGAAATTATTACAAGCCACACATGAACAAACATTGAAAATTAAATGGGACATACCTGGTTTAACTTTTTTGATTTGTAAAATGATTATAGACAACAACATTTTACAATATTGTAAAAAAAAACAACAACATTGCATTATCTCATTTTCTTCAACATATATTACAAAAATTAAAATGTTTAGATAAATAAAAAAGAAGGAAGGCAGCTGAAGAGAGCATATGTTGTGAAACACGTTGAAATAAAGAAACAAATAAAAAAACTTGTTGGTAGATGTTGTGTTACTCATATTTCATTGGCATAGTTAGATTTCTTCCCTCTGTCACAAAGTATAGAATGTGAGAAGTAACAGGAGGTGTACATATTGCACCTTGAACTGGAAATATGAAGGGGCTTGTGTCAACAAGTACTGAAATGAACTGTCGCTGATAAAGACAGCATTTAATCACTCTGCACTTTATTGCAAAGGTGCACTGACAGTACATCAGATGGACTTCTCTTTTACAGTAGTCAAGGAAGTTAAGGATTTGACCATTGCACATGCTAACATCACTGATATAACAAGTAGCGGAATATTTGGCAATAGCGAAAAGTGAATGTCCATCACCCAGAAGACTTTTCACTGGCATATACGTTAGTATAACTGTCTGAGTTAAGTGGCTGAAAACCAGTGAAAGATCATGTCCTCCTACTACAGTATAGCTACACAAATGACCCCTGCTGTGGTTGTGGGGGATAACTAACACCAAAGTGGGTTGTAACCTAAACCTATTCATTCACTTGGCAAAGAGCAGAGAACCAAACTGATTTATGTCGTAGTAAACATAACATGACACATAAAGTAGCCACGAGTAGATCATATATTCTTATTAGTCTGAATCAGAATTTATCAAAGAGACATATGTTTGGCAGGCCTTTTGCAGCGATCATTAGCAGTGCTACCTTAAATGAAGTGGAAGAGTCTCACTCCTCTGTGTCTTTCTACATGCAGATGGCCAGTCGCACATCATTAAGCCTTCAAAATCTGGACGGCTAGCTTAGTTTAACCGAGCAGTCCACTCAAGCCCACAGCTGGACCCTCAGAGTGTGTGTTGTTGTGCATGCGTGTGTGTGTGTGTGTGTGTGTGTGTGTGTGTGTGTGTGTTTCTGTATAATCCACAGGTGCACGGGCCTGCTCTGGACAGAAAAAGAGAGTATTAGCCCCGGGCCATGGAGGCAGGCAGAGAGGCAGAGAAAGGGGAAGGGCAGTGCTGTTTGTAATGCAAATGTCCTGCCCTGTTCCTCACAAAAACTTTCAACTAGTGACACAGCTTGTAAAATATAGCACCCTATGGCTTCACTGTAGAAGCACATGGGCCCCCAAACCACTCAAGCATATCATGAAGAAAAGCAATCGCTATTTAAATGACACTAGTCTATGAATACACTAAAGCGGGCTCTTTTTTTACCATTTTGGCTGTAATATATTGTCTTTTCTCTTAAATTTCTGCATAGTCATGTTATTCTGTTGACACACTGACAACTAAGTTAAATTAAAATAACATTAAACAATGATTAAGATAGCAGCTTGCAAATCACAGCCAAATCAATGAGACAGAAACACGATAACTGGATTTTCAGGAAATGAAAACCAACCCTGATGGGAACTTTACCATGAAATAAATGCCTTTAATATGTGTTGTGTTCGCTGAGCCAACCAATAGGGGACAATCTTTTCCTGCTTTACTTCAGTCACCTCCTGGTTAAAAAAGAGTGCTGCATGCATTTGAACTGGAGCCCTATTTTAATAATCACCCTCTTTCTAATGGTTCTTCCTGTACAATCCTTGACTTACTGCACTCCTTCATTTGCAGCTTCCGATGTTGAGTCATTACTCACAGACTGTGAAAAGTCCCAACATTTAGGCCTCAGTAGGGAAGCCCGAGGAGTGTTTATACAACTGTTATGGCTATCACGGAGCTTGATGGCCA
This sequence comes from Symphodus melops, assembly GCF_947650265.1. Taxonomy (NCBI): domain Eukaryota; kingdom Metazoa; phylum Chordata; class Actinopteri; order Labriformes; family Labridae; genus Symphodus; species Symphodus melops. The sequence continues at coordinate 15,935,635 of NC_136708.1, read as the reverse complement.
ACAGACTTTTAGAAAACTGCCTTTGTTTTTAGGACTCCCTCGACATGCTGCTCACTGACATAAACTAAGGGAAAATGTTATGCTAGGTAGTCACATATATAAACATGCCATTGGATGCACTCACATATTGTTTTGTTTGATGCATCCTCTGAGTTTTATCACATGATATGACATCATAAAATATTATTGTTCAAAGGAATTCATTTTGACGAGTTTGAAATTCTATGACTGAAACATGAATATATGTGTCTATGTGTGGGAGTGTGTTTGTGTGTACACCATGAATTATGGCATTGAAAGCCCACTGCCCTAGTGAACTATGAATGATGCTCACACCCACACACAAATTCACACACAAATATACACACTGAAGCTGATAGCGGTGTTATGACTGTCATGAGACCGAGAAGCCTGAGAGTTAGTGTACTTTACCAGCATGCACAGAGGGACAAGATTGAAGAAGACTGATTGAACAAACAGATGTTGTTGATGTCACATCTATCTATCTATCTATCTATCTATCTATCTATCTATCTATCTATCTATCTGTCTATCTGTCTATCTGTCTGTCTGTCTGTCTGTCTGTCTGTCTGTCTGTCTGTCTGTCTGTCTATCTATCTGTCTATCTGTCTGTCTGTCTGTCTGTCTGTCTGTCTGTCTGTCTGTCTGTCTGTCTGTCTGTCTGTCTAGCTATCTATCTATCTATCTATCTATCTATCTATCTATCTATCTATCTATCTATCTAGTTATCAGCCAAGAAGGACTGCACCAGAGTTGCCTTGTTATCCCTCTTCTTGAGTGGTCACAGAGCTTTGTCTTTGTGTGTTGTGTCTGGTGAGATTTTTTAATGTGCTATATAAATAACCCTCAGTTTGACTTGGTAATAATGTGCTAGCATTGTTTGGGTACGAGCCATTCCACATGTGTATATGGTTAGCTGCAAACAAAATCGAAAAAATATGGCTCCAAAGATGTCCAATTAATGTTGTACATTCAAGGCCAGCTAGCTAACATTACACATTGGCAATTCTCGTTACGTAATCAACTGTCTTAGTCCTCTGAAGAGAGAGAGACAGTGAAACAGGCTAACACTAATGCAGAAGGTATACCGGCTGTTTAGCCGGTATACCTTCACATACATGACTGGCTGTGACAAACTCAGCTGAAAGTTGCCAGTTTACAGGTTCACTCCTAACAACATCGTTTTTGTTTCCATTTGTTTGACAGGTTTCAATGTCGACTTTGAAAACAGAACTTATCTGTCATCATTTAATTTGACAGGTATGTTTTCACTGTTCATTGTCAATGACATATCGTACAGATGTGGGCGTTTGCAGACTTGGTTTATAAGTTTGTCTTTCAGACTTTTAGAAATGTTTGTCCCTGCTGCTGTCTTGAGTCTGTCACATCGCCTATGTCTCTACCAGTCATGTGTATACTGCATTTCATGCCTAGTGTGCATCACTTTTTGTGGACAGCCGTTGGGCCAAACAGACGCAGGGGATGCTTGGCAGCCATCATGTTAGCCGAGTTAACAGCAGGTAGATCTCTGCCTCAAGGTATCTTGTAATGAAAGCAGTATCTCAAAACCCCTGGTTAGCAACTTCTCCTTTTTTTACATACACGGGTGACATAGTGGTATGTCATGTGGAACCTTGACAGTTCTGTTGTAGAGTTATGAGTGAATGAAAGATTTTTTTTTAATGAAACAATATGTAAATTATTTAATTATTATTATTAATTAAGATAAAAACTATCATGCAAGAGAAAAGAAATATTTGAAAGTAACTGAATGACTTATTTTCCTTTTCGTCATTCTATACAGAATTCTATAAAATGCATTTATAAAGTAACTAAAGGTCAAATGTTCATCCATGTTTTTAATAATAATTATGCACATAGCAGAAACAGGTTGGTAAAAAAGAAAGAATTACAGGTAGCCTTCATTATAATAGCAAGGTAAACTTTTAGAGGGAAGTGAATTGTATGTAGGAGGAAGGAGGATGGTTACAGTGAGTGGAGATGGCATTTCAGTCTATGACAAATGAAGGCTGTAGACGGAGTGAAGAGCAAGGGGCTCCATTATGTTCAGAGGGGTTTTAATGTAGATGCAGACAGGTCAGAGGCACATTTCAGTCTCAGTACTCTTCAGATTCAATGTAAAAAGATGTGCCTACATTATGTATTTGCTTACAATTTAATAACCACTTGTGGAAATATTTAGCTTATTTAAAGCATTTTGATCACATTTTTTAATTGGCAATGGCATAATTCTTGATCTTTCCAATTAGACACCTGCTGCAGACAACGCACTGTATATTTGTCTTACAACTGATGTCAACAGTCTGCATGTATGACCTTTCCACAACACTTGTCTTGAGTAAGCCACTAATTAAAATTCCCACTAGGATTGGATTGCAAATTAATAGGACCATAACACAAAGATTGACTGTGTAACACACAGTCACCTAGCAGTTATTCTGTAAGGCAAAAAATGTGAATTTTACAGAATGTAAAAAGCATTTTTTTTCCACTGCACACATTTTGAGTTGTCATAGTAGGAGACACACAGGTGTTTCTAATTATCATAACAATGACAAAAATGTCTGGTAGGCCATGACAGTGAAACAGTGAGCCGAAGGCACAATAGCAGAACCCCGAAACTGAAGCAGGTGAAAGGAATTTAACCATCAGTCATTTTTCACACCTGTGCTTCTAATGCGCCCTTCAAACATCCAGTGCTGGAAATGTCTTAAAAATGTCTTGAAAGTGTCAGGATAGCCCTAAAATCTTCCTCAGTTGCTCTCTCACACATGTCTCTTACAATGGGAAATTTTGCCTTTTGGAAAAAGTACCCTGCCCAAATCAGAGAAATGTCTAAAATTGTGGACATGGCAACAGTCTGAAGCTATGATGAACAGGTTTTTGCATTCTTATTGATGCTATGTGTCACTAGTTGTATTCACTGTAAGGATGAAAGACTAAAAATAAAGAAAATTCTGGCAAGCGGAAAAGAGTATCGAAGCGCCATTAGGTGCTTGAAGATCACGCCAGATTCACACCCGTAGCAACGTTATAACAATCATCACATCCTACCAGTGGCTTGAGGTGAATTTTACTGAATATAACCAGCTGCCTACGCATATCGGTTCACTCCAACTTCTAGCAGAAATTTAGGAGGCTGGCAGGATAAACCCCTCATTAAATCAGGGTGAAAGAATTCAGCTGTTTAAGTTCACACATGTAGCCCGCCCCAAACACATGGCTGAATTACTTTTTAGGATAAAGTGTGTGTGTGCAAACAGAGGCTTCTGACAGTGACATTTGAGAACAGCCCCTTTATGGAAAAAAACACAGATTTTGGTTTAATTTGAATACAGTCATTGAACACATCAGCTGAAGGGCCTTGAAACAAGATCTAAGTAATGTCTTGTTTACTTATGGAACAGTTGCACAATGATGAAGAACTGCATTGTTTTAGGCTGCTAGGTGTCGTGGAAAAGAGATAAAAAATCTTTTTAAGCTGATATGCCAGAGATACGGTGGCTGACAACAGCCCAAAAGGTTTTCATTATGAGAAACTGACTGCAACTACAAAGACCCAAATAAATGAGAAACACAAACACACAACAAATGAAAACACATGCAGTAGAAAGTTGTGTTTTGTGTTGTATTTCCAATATTTGGAGTATAAACCCCAAATATTTACTGTATTTTAGCTCTACATTTGATCTCTACTACCTTTCGAAGGAAAAATAGACGGATCAGACGGATCAGACGGATAAACAACGCTCTTATACCTGTTATGAAGCTTTATACAGAGGCCTTGGAGCTGCAGATTTGGCCGAAAAACTCTCTGAAGGTGATCAAAAAGAGCAAATCCTTTCACGTCACCATTTCAAACAAAGTAAGTTTGGCCTATAAAGACACAGATAAACAGAAAATATTTGACTAACATCATTTAGTCTGTACATTCGGTGGTCTCGAATGTATGCTTGGAGGGATTCTGCACATTTGAACAGTTATTTATTTGTCTCTATTGTGTCTGCACTGACATGTTTCCTGAAGCATGAATGCCTGCTACATCTCCATGTCTGATATTGACTTTTCTTGGGCTCGCTGACCTCTGCCTGCATAAGCCACAAAATCCTTCCAACCAAACATTGGGTCAAACATTGACATTTTCCTTTTTATTCTCCACTAGAAAAATCTGCACAGGAAAAGTCCTCCTCTAAGCCACAGCAGTGGCAAACAGAATAAGTTTTTGTTCTCCCTTCCAATCATTAGCAGATAAAGCCCCTCTTTCTTGCCCTTTAATCAAACAGGCAATGGCTTGCCATGGCTGGTTAGCTCCTCGATAGAGTGCTCATTGTGCCGCCGTGGAACAGTTATGGAGGGCCTGTCTGCGAGCAAATCATGGGATCACTGGATGCACATTCCTCCTTCCCTCCCCCAGCCCCTGCCTCTCACACCATCTCTCACCCCCTTTGAATATTATCATGTTGAGTATTGCTAATTTAAGTTCAAGCAGGACAAAGTGAAAGCAAGAATCGGCTTTAAAAAAAGAAAATAAAAGAAAGGTATTTCAAAATGAACTCCTGGTTTTGGACAATGTTTGAGGCTAACACAGTTTGACAGCTTTACACATAAAGTATGTCTATCTTGTCTTCTTTTAAGGTCATATGCCCCATAAAGCCTTTTGTTTTACCCTTTGGCTTAGGTGTGCCCCTTTCTCCCCATGCACAATTCCCCCAAACAGTGTCCAGGACAAAGGCAAAGTGTATGATGAACCTTAAGGGGCCACAGCTCATGAGAACTGTTTTTTTTTATTTATTTTTTTTAACCCTTATTTTAAAGGCTTCTCCGGAGGCAGATGTGCTCGACTCAATTCAGACACAGCTGCAGATGAAGAAAAGGAAGAAGAAGAAGAATATCAGGGGGTTAAAGCCCGGTGAGATGGAGCAGGGAATGAGGACCTAAGGGGAGGCATACCAGCTTGAGAAGGAAATTGAGAAAAAAAGCAGATGAGAGACAAAGCAAGCGAGTGAGAGACCGAAAATAAAACAAAAATGTGAGATAGACAGCACAGAGAGTCAAGTGAGCGAGTGTGTAAAGGTGAGAGAACAAAAGAGGTTGGATGTGTGTCGAGGAAAAAGACAAACGGAGATGGAGGGACTGAGGCGGTGAGAGATAAAGAGCGCGGCGATGGATCAGCTGCACACTTGTTTCCATGTTGAGAGAAGAGGAGACGGTTGAGAAACAAGACGTTGTGGTTTCCATGATCTAAATATACGTATGTGGTCGGACCCACTAACTGCTGTGTCTGTATCTAGCTGTTTTATTGTTTCTCATGAGTCAAAACACTCCATTTACTGAAATGAAACCTGAACAGTTTCTGATAATTATATAACTTTGTTTGTTCCAAAGTCAATACGGCATGGGCATAAATAACACAAAGACTTGCTAATTGAGAAAATAATAAATAATGCCATGGATATACAGTAATTGAGCTACGAATTTGAATTTATAAAGTGGGGAAAAAATTCTGATGAAGGGAAACTCAAACATTTACATATCCTCCTCTCCAGGATATCAAACTCTGCTTCTTACTAATCGTCTTTTGTGTGTTTTCTTGATTTACCCGTCCTCCTCACAGTTCTTCATCGTTCTCTTTAAACAACAAATGTTAAACGCTAACAACAGGGTCTTTTCTTTTTGACTGGTGCTCATGTGAGTGCTGCCAAAGTCATTGATGTTATTTTGCAAATCTCTTTTTAAAACCAAATTATTTTTAAAAAACAAGAAGAACCACAAATGAATGGCGAATAGGCTGTGCCAGTGGATAAAAAAGAACGTGCCCTTTGTTTGTCTGTGTGTAGTCATGCCAAACACACAAATAGAAAGGGGAAGAAACAAAGCTTCCTTGCCATCCTTTCATTTAAATAACATTTTTTAGGGCCTCCAGCAGTCTAGGACTTGAACTCAATGTCTGATTTTCAGGACTTATGACTCGAGCACTGAGGATTCTGACTTGGTCTAAGACTTGGCCTGGAGTAGGTGGACTTAATTTTTTGACAGGATGGTTTACTTGAATAAGGCTCTTGTGATTGATTCCGTTTCAAGAAAGTGCTGGCATGTTTTGTGTACACTTGCACGCACATCATGGGGACTTCATGTGCCATCTCTTTCAGAAACAGATTGTGCCAGGATGTCTAAAGAGGAGCCACAAATTGTGCATTTTGCTTTCAAAGATTTTACAGCAACTTCAAGAACAGCCCAACATGTCGTATGTGTAGAAGAACCATAAAGCAGAAGACAAAGACAACTTCAAACTTTAACAGACTTCATTCCAGAATCCAGAAAGAAAATCAAACAAGAAACTTGGCTCAGACTTTCACTTGGACTCGGAT
>NC_136708.1:15054225-15239225 GCF_947650265.1 Symphodus melops | reverse complement strand
AGGCTAAGAGGGTGTTATGAGATAAAGCTGGGAACATCCAGCATGTCGAGCGTTGCAGATAAAGAGAACTGTTTGTCATGAGATGAACACATCTGCCACCTGGACTTAGTCTACAGCTGGCTGTGAAGCAGCACTTGATGTTTACGCCGCAGAGTGTTGCGCTACACACACGGTGTGATGGGACAGAATGATGCACTAGAAAAATGAGAATCTTGACGAATGACTCATCGCCTGTGCCACCATTCACACGTTTTATAGCACAAAGAGATGATGGGAAAGAGAGAGGTGAGGCAAATGTTTAGCAATCAATGAGATATATTTGTCATAACTTAAGGCATGGGTATAATAAAAACCTGTATATGGACTTATATACCTTGCAGGCAGTACATACTGTTTGAATTTGGACTCTAAATAAGGATAATGTCATGTATTTTACAAAGTGATTCCGACTAAGCTCTGTGACAAACCACTGCCCATCTCATAGTGTATTCAAGCTGACAAATAAGCTCTTTACTTGCCATATCCATGGTCAAAAAGCAGTGAGCTAGTGAGCAGGAGATGAGCAAAGGCGAAATGAACACCTGTGTCTGTTTAAATTGGCAGGAATCAGCTGTGGTTCCAAAGTGGAACAGAAGGTTTACTCTGTGTGCAGTGTTGAATCCCGCATCAATCCAATTGGCAGCTGCTTCATTTGAATTATAGAAAGCAATGGCGGCGCTTGAAAATCCCACTCTGTGGCCGCCGTTACAGTTCAAAAAAGAAAAGATGAGCTGTGGTGATGGGATTCTGCTGTGGCCCCTCAGAGGCCTCCGAAACAATCCAAGCAGACTTTTGCAACAGAATCGCTGATTATAAAAACAACAGGAGGAGGGAAACTAAAAGGTTCACTCTGTGTATCGTCGCTCGAACTACACACGAACCAAACCCTCATTTTTGACGAATATTGCTGACAAAGTTGAAAACACATCACTGTAGGGTATTAACTTCATTCAGAAGACTTTCAAAACAGAACAGGCCCCTCTGCACCCACACTAACAAGCAAACTCTGAACAGTTATTTTCCTTCTTTGTGTTTTACAAGTATATTGTTTTAAAAATGTCCACATTTTATATATTTTAATGATTCAAGAGAGAGCTAAAGACTTCTTTCGTCCGTGTGCTGTTCATGGGCTTATTTGTTCAAGACTGACACAAACAATCATTTAAAACTTTAGCATGTGATTAATTCAAAAATGTCCTTGGGAAAAAAATTACATATTGTAATCCTACCCTGTGAGTGGTGACTAGTTTAAACTGATAATTTCATGGGGAGTCAGATCGACTTGCGGTTGTAGTGTGCACTCCATCTAATCTATGGAGGCAATAGTCTTATATCAGGGAAAATTAAAATAACTCACTGAGGCCCCATTTTATTGGTGCTGGACTCAAAGAACAAAACCAATTTGATGCAAATCTGTTTGGAAAGTGCACATATTTCACAATAATAAGCATATAAACATACACACACACACATAGATAAATGAAAGTAGATTGTTTGCTTTCAGAGACTCAGTGAAACCTCTTTGTTGTTTGTGTAGGCACATATTTATGATGACTGAAACTTGATGAAATGATGTTGATAATGTTTAAGTGGCCTCTAAAGTTCACAGCTGTGACATGATTCAGAACAGACTGAAGGATCGCTGTTTCAAGAAATCTGGCTAACATGTGTGTGAGCGTGTGTGATTTGTATGCAGTGCCACACAGAGGGCGTCACGGTGTTGCCAGGTTGTTGACCTTGGCTTTAATAATAGATGACTGGTGACAAGAATAAGAGAGGGACAGAGAGAGAGAGAGGGAGAGATAAGGAGAAGAAAGGAGGAGAGAAAGAGTACAAAAGAGAAAGAGATTCAGGACTGGTCAGCTGAGAGGAGAGGACAGGAGAGAAGAGGAGAGGAGAGGAGACGAGGTGAGAGAAGAGAGGTTGGGATTTTTTTTTTTTGAAAAACAGGGGGGGGGGCAGAAAACCGTTAATGAGGAAAAATGAGACGGACAGAGAGTGAAGGGAAGAGAATGAGAAAAGTGAAAGAGGTGAGTGACTTGTTGGTGGAGCTTCGTTGGCTGACTGATGGAGGACCTGTCGAACACACACACACATACATTGTGTAGTGCATGGATGACTTTGCAGAAAGGCTGGCGTTACTGATAATGTTTATTTTTCATCGCCAAGGTCTACGGGATCTTAAGAAACAAACACACACACGCACACACACACACAGCTACACGCACACACTGGTTTCTTTCCGTCTTTTTCTGTCTCAGATACACATCGATCACATGCAGTGTTTCACTAATACAACAAGCACCCACCTTTACTGTAAATCATGTTGGTGATGGAGTTAGCACTCAAACACATGAATCTTGAACTGGGAATTCAAAGAACTTCTCTGTGAAGTTACTAAGCTGTTGTAGAATTAAAAATTACAATTGAAAACCACACAAATCTTGTCGTTTGATGACATATTATTTGTTCTTTTATTCCCCATATTTTAATGTCTTTTCTGGGCTTCAAACTGAAGCCAAAGGGCCTTAGAGGGCGAAAATACAGTATATCTAAACAATGTGCGATTTGTCCCATCAGCAGCAGAAGCCTGACACAGAGCTGTGACCTCATTATGACAATAAATCCGCAGACGATGGCAACCAAATGAGGCATTCAGGGTTTATTTCTGCAGCAGAGCTCCTTTTTCTGTGTTTCATTTATGGTGCACCAAACATGACAGCTTAAGTTCTTGATCTGTTTATAGATGATACTAATAAAGTGTTTCTCTGTGACATTCTGCATGGTCATCTGTGAAAAAAAAAGTCTTTCCATTCTTTAGATTGGTGCAGTAAGCAAGATGTTCAAACCCACATCCATACTGTAGGATTTAGGGTATAGACTGGTACCGGAATGAGTCCTAAAACCCGGAAGTGAGTAAGCTTTGGTTCCTATAACTCGAAAAGTCAATGGGGATTTAGAATGGGTTTGTGTTGAGACGCCTGAAATAAGGTCTGTGGTTAACACAAGCTTAAGAGATGTTGACGTTTTGTTAGACAAGATAAACTACGTGAGCTAAGACCCCCAATTGTGAATTTTAAAGTTTTTACATGTACTTAAAATGGTGGTTGCTTAAAAGTAGCTAAACTACAGTGGTTGTCAGGGAGATTAAGCGTCATCACACTGGGAACTCTCTCACTGATCCACCTTACAGCCTCTACTCATGTTTTTCAGAGCTTTTGTAAATATTAGGTGAAGAAACAACTTATTAAACTACGGTTTAGCTAGCTTGTCAAAACCGCTGATTAGATCGGTGAAGCTTAACAGTTGTGACGTCAAAATCAGCCAACCGTGATGTAGTTCGCTTTAGCACAACGTTAGCTTTTTACTTCTCTCAGCTGCTTTAACTCTTCAAACTTCATAAAAATGGTGTTAATCTGTAAAGATTATCCCGCTGAACAAAACAGCTACGCATCAGAAACGTGTCTTTGACACAGAGCGTATTTTCTGCAATCATCCAAAATCCAATGCAAAAATCCCATAGGCTAATTCTCGTAGGAACCACTGGCGCCATTTCTGTTGGGTTGGCGTACACAATACGTCATCACTATACTAGTCTATTGCAGCTGGTTTTAGGGAAGTGGATGTTTACTTGTACAAAAATACTTGTAATGCCCCAAATGTTTGCGTCCAGCATTTGATCAGTTTGCTCCAATTACATTGTTAAATCTGGAAGAGCTTCAGTATCAATTATTGATGAATTACATGGTGCAATCTTTAAACACAGCATGCAGCTCAACTGTCATATTTCTTCCTTTAAACATCATTTGAGCTGTTATATATTTCTGTTAAAAATATATTTTTTACAGCCCTGTCACACACATAAAGTGATAGCTCTCCATTCATCTTCTTATCTTTTATTTTTTTACCTTTATAGTTGATCTTAAATCCTATGGATCCAACGCTTTCATCTGACTGCAGGTGAAGCCACATCTGGTGGGTCATACTGACTATCAGGTCAGGAACAAAGCTCCCTGAGAGGCTGGAACATAAAATGAATTGACATTCAATCAATGCAATCATCATTATCATTACATAAAGTATCATTTCCATCACTTCAATCATAGCCATAATCAAATTCTCAAGTGCTTTGGGTGTGAACAAATTGCATGAGTATTCAGTGCTAGTATTGAATGCTTTGGTTTTGCTGAATGCTGCTGCAGGAAAACAAATGGCTCAGAGAACATTCAAACTATCCAGCGTTATTCCAGACGCCTTTTAGGCATTAAAGTTAACAGTGACCAACTCCAAAGTGAATTGAAATCATCCATTTTGTAAAAGCTCAACATCTGTTATCCTTTTGGGCACTGCAAAGTGTTTTTTAAAATTCAAGCACTGTTCATCTTTTTAAGTGCAGCACACATTACAGACCTCTGTTCTACGATGGGACTAATTGCAAAGAAAGGAGATGAAGGATTTCAAGTGAGTTGGCAAACGCTGGCTCAAACAATTAGAAAATTGACAAACTACAAAAATAAAAATTGGTATTTGTTAGAGATTTGATACAGGGTAGGCTTTCACACGTGACTTATAGAGGAATATGATACTGTACTTAAGTCAAATTGATTTTTTTCATGGCAAAGGGCCATATGTAAAAGGATAGTGTCATACTTACACTTGTAGTATAGTGGTAGGATCTCCCACCTCCCCTCCATCTCCTATAGTCAGAGTATCGTAGGCAATCTCCAGGTCAAATTCTTCAAAGTTGATCTGAATCACCTAAAGGTCAGCCACAAAAACACACAGGCAGACATGTCAGGTTAAATATTCTTTCACTTCCACCCAGTTAAAGTCAGTCAGATGTATAATTCATATGAAGGTGAAGTCAAGTCAGTCCATCAAACATCCAGAGGAAGGAAAAGTAGAGAGAGCAGATCATACAGACTGACTAACATGAAACATTTCAGAATCACGGTTAGTGGGATGAAAATTGATCCAAATCTAAAACGCGTCAGTTTAGAGGATCTAAAACGGCACGGTAATATCTACAACTGACTATAACAGCCAATATGTGGGAAAAAATCATCTGTCATCTGCAGACATTTTTACCTAATTCCTGAAATGCAGATTTTCATCTCCATATCATGCCTTTAAACAGGTGGATTTCCACTTATATAACAGCTTATTTTTCCCTATTTATTTTCTAAAATTGTGGCACAACATTATTAAGAAACCCAAACATGCTTGGCTCGGTAGGCTTGGTAAGAAATTGTAAATGCAATGATGATATTAAGAAATAATATAGGATTTTTCTTTGATTACACTATTTATAATGAAAGGCATTGCTTATAAGAAATCAGAAATTAAAAAATATATATATCACAAACTATTTCTTACTTTGACCCCAATCACAAACAACAAATGCCCCACAGCAGGTTTTAAGTCCAGACTTTCTCCTCTAACCGTATCAAAGACACATTTCCCCTCCCTTGGAATAACACTTGATCAAAGGTGAATCATTAGAATTTATTATCTCATCACACAATGTGGTGTGATTACAGTCTGTGTTGAAGCAAGAAGAACTAGGAAGAGAGTGATTGAGGACCAGCTCCTTCGCTGCACTGGAAGCTGGGATCTCTGATCAGGAATTATTAAACCCACACTTTTTTTCTTCATCTGAGACCAGAGAGAAACACATTTGGCAGCAACAGAGACAGAAATGATGAGGGGGAGGAAGAGGTGAAAGAAAACAAGGATGAGAGGGAAGAGGAGATAAAGATGATTAAGAAGAGGGAGAAGGAATGAAGACAGAACGGGGGGAGAGGAGGCTGGAGGGAGAAAAGTGGGGGGTCATGAGGAGCAAGTCTTTGATGCAAGCAATGTACAGTGTTGGAATATTTTAGAGCAGACTTTGGACTTGACCCTCAGGGAGAAGAATGTAAACCTACTCTGCCTATACTTATTCCACTTTCCTTGGAGACATTTTCAGATTTCCAGATTCAATATTCTGAAGCAGGACTTCAAAAACATCCAGGTCTCAGTCTGCTGTCTGCTGGTGAGGTAACGGCGAGCTTATTTATGTGCAAATCCTTCTTGTATTATTTCTGAGCATCTCCTTTTTTTTGTAGTGTGTATTCAGACATTCTGTTTGACTCAGACTTCATGAATTTAGTTGTTTTCTTTTCTTTTTTTTCTTTCTTCACTATCTGCAACCTGAAGAACTAGAGACATGATATCTCTTGTGTGCATGTTGAAGCACAAACAGCTTATCCTTAAAGTGACCTTAACCATTGGATCTGTTTATAAAGAGGGAACAAATGAACGCTGAGCACATAAAACAATGGCCCTGCAGTTCTACTCACCAACTGTTTAACTGCTTATCTGATACTGTCCCCTGATTTTTTTCTTGCGTACAAAAGACATTACTTACAACAACTGACGCAGCAATAACAAAATTACATCCTTGCAAGCCATCACCTGATGTGAAGTTAAATGAGGGGGCAACAAAGATGAAGCAGGAATGTGCCCATTGCTCCCGATGCTGACTCAGTCTTATCTGCATGTAAGGCAGTAGATTGGATTAAAGCGTCACCTACAAACCTGCTAAACTCTCTCAGGGAAGCACACACACGCACAGCGGCGCACAAACACTCAAGCGTACAGTATAGTAAATACGAAGTGGCTCACACACTACAACAGGAACACACTCGCTCACGCAGAAAGGCACGGCTTTATGAAGATTAATGTGTCTTTTCTAATTACCTAGTCAACATTTTCACACTGAAACACATACACCTGTATAAAGTATGTAGAGAATTGTTTCACTTATTGTATCCCAAGGAAAGACCAGATCCGACATATAGCGGGTTAAGTTGATTGTGATGGAGAATATGTTTTAACAATATTAATGCTGAACAATTATGTTTGTTTTGTAATGACGACCTTCCAGCCTTTACATTTTCACTCTTACTGCACTTACAGCACAGACTGGTCAGTGGTATTTAACTTCAAAATGTGACCACTTTGGTACCACTCATAGACTGTACAAAGCATGGATGCAATCTTAGTGATATCCCCATGAGCTTCTAAAAAGGCCTTATGAAGGCAATGCTGATTGTCAACCGAAGTGTCAATCCCTCTAGAAACAGATAAAGAGGTTTAGCTGAGGTGGGCTTTAAGCCACTTTGCTTGCATTTGGTGCATTTGAAATAAATAGGTTCTGGAGACGAAAACTTCTTTTTGAACCAGGTTTTGAACATGTTTATCTTTTCTGTAGAAATACAAAATGGACAAGAGGTGGAAATGCACTTTTTTGCAATTCTTCAGTGACTTTATTTTTCGACACCAATGGTTGCAGCTGTACGACTCCATGACATTTTCATGTGCACAAGACTTTCGGCCAAATTTGCAAAACAAATGTTTATCATCATGTTAGACTTCAAAGTACCGGTAATAAACAGAATCCAATAAAAAAAAGATGAAGAACAAAACTTCATTTAAAGAATGGACATGGAAAAGATCATGGTTTATACACACATGCAAGATACTTAGACTCCCTTATTGTCATCACATATTTGACCCCAAAACTTCAGATGTTACAAACTCAGATGAACGAATTAAAGATATATGGATTAGGGTCCTTTGTTTGTGATTCATCCATAACCCCTGACCTCCCTGACCTTCATTCTTTGACATGTCTGATCATTGACCAAGCTGCCTTATTTGGAGCCGGGAACTGTTGGGCTATGCACTGAATAAGGACAGAACAGTGTGCTTTGATGGTGCACATTGGTTCATCCATCTCCTTGTATATGTCCTTTACAGAACCCCCTAATGCCACATCAGCACTGTTCACACAGCATTAAACACAGCTAGAATCAAACTACACTGGGCTCATGCATGTGTGTCTGTGTGGGTCTTAGTGTGAACAGACTGTAGAGAAGTCAACTTAAATAGGAACCTCATTACTGACTGTGTGTGCATCAGTATCCCTCCAGTTTATTTTTAATGCATGTGTGTAACGGATAAAACTGAAAACTCAACATATTCCTCCTCTTCTCTTAATAGCTTGGTGTTCATGGAAACATCCATCTTTCTCCCACTCTCCTCCATCTTTCTTGCTGCTCTATTCTCCTCTTTATTGCTGTCGCCTTCACTGTCTCTCCCTTTCTAATTGGCCGCTGCAATCCTTCTTTCCATCCATCTATGGCTTCTAGCCAATGAGGCGACAGAATTGGATTTCTGCTTGATAAAGCACTTCCCATGGTTGTCGTGCAGACAATGAGGTGGGGGAGGCTCCTCCCTGTCCATACTGTAATAAGATCAAAGGATACCTTGAAGACACAGTTGTGGTAGCAATATCTGAAACACCAGGTGAGCCGCAGACTCAGTGATGTAAAGGGGGCACCGATCGAGTCGAGAACAATAGATCGTCTCTGACAGCGAACCCTCCGCCATCCGCACCACTTGAACATGTATTCTGCTTGACAGTGTATATTGTGCCATAGCGAGAAGAGCTGAGCTTTTGGCTGATGAAGACTGATGGCTAATGCCGGCTGCAACTTAGTGTTTTCCCCTTACTTCAGTTTCATTGAGCTGAAACCAAAATAAATCTCTGTTTTAGATATAAAGTCGAAAAGAAACCTTTCTGAAGAGCCATGTCTGGTTTTAACTGTTGCTATGCAACTATTGCACCGTAAAATACGTTCTGTATATATTGCAGTGCTGTTCTATTTTTCCTGTCATTAGATTAAAAAAGCATGGCATTTAGTGCCTTACAGCTATCAAAAATGCCAGAGGAGAGATGTTTTTTGGTGTGCTTGTTTCATTTCTAAAGATCCACAGGGCATCACTGAATGTAATAGCTGTGAAAAAGTCCTAATGAATCTAAGCAAAAGCTGAACATACCCTTCTAAATGAATGTTATTGTAATACTTTTCTCCTGTGTTTGTCAGAGTGGTGTTATGCAGCATGACAGCACTGCACTGCTCCTCTTGGTTATGCTTACACTTTGTATTCAAATGTTCACTGTGTATGCAAAGCCAGTTCATACTTAATGCTGTGTCCAATAACATTCTAAGACGTAGCATAAGCATGTTATTGCATTATGTGTGACACACTACATTTAATGTACCCGAGTTCTGTTTTTTGTCGTTTGTGTTTACTCATCTTCATCGTTATTGTCATTTCCTCTCTTATTTTGACCCTTGTCTCTATCTTCTTCCAGATCCTGCTCCTCTTGTCTTCTCGCCTTGTGCCACGCTGCCCTGATGTGACTTTCCTGCTTCTTGTTATCCCCTGATTGTCTCTCCATTTAAAGTTAGTCCCCTTCGTTCCAGCAATTCTTCTTGGGAGTTAACTAACATATGACCAAAGCTTGTTATATGGACTTTTTTTTTTTTTTTTTTTTTTAATTGACCTGGTAAGTTTTTGGTTTCCCTGTGTACCCACCTAGACTATTCATTCAGTGTTGCCTTTTATTATACATATCTGCCCTGTGTGCAATGGATTTGTTGGTCCTTCATGCTTCTGATAGTTTCTGACTGTATTAGTGACAGACAGACAGTTACCCCAAGTTCTTACCTTATGCGGCATCATAAACAGATTGCATGAAGAAAGTGCTTTGATAGGCTGATTTCACACGGAAAAAAAGGAGAAGAAGAAAAGGGAAGGGTGGGGAAGAAGTCTAGATATGGCCATACCGTCATGCCTTCCCCAAGGTTAAATGAGAACAGGAGAGAATGAATTGGCTCTAAAGGCCCATTCTGCCAAAACTAAATGAAGCAATAACATCAGAGAGCTATAGAACCCCATTAACACTTAACCTGAGAGAGGAGGTGAAGAGGGGTAGGCAGTCATGGAAGAAGGAGGGAAAGAGAGAAACAGATTTAGAGAGGAAGAGAAAGTAGAAGCTGTAGCTATAGAAACCCTTTGTCCCTTTACTTTTTTTGTATACAAGAAGAAGACAAATGTGGAATAGGCCTGGAAAAGCTGCAACACATATAAGGGTTAAGTAAAACTGTGAAAAACAGATTTTTCCACACCATCCCTTTCTGTCTTCTCCTCTCCCGCTATAGTAATTTGATGGTTTCAGGCAAGCTCTTTAATGAAGAATCAGGGTAATTCTGAGGACAGACCCTGTGGGAGTGAAGGAGGAGGAGGGACGGGCAGTGTGAAAAAGAAAGAAAAAGGAGAATAAGATAGGGGGATAGGGAGTAAAGGATGAAAAAGTAGAGACGTGCACAAGCAGTGTAACATGATGTTCTGCTGGTGGGAGTGGGGAATGAGTGGACTCTTTTTTTTTTAAATCATGACCCTCTTCTCCTCCTCAGACTCTGTCTTTTCAGGTTCCAGGTGTGTGTTTGTAGATTTTGTTGGCTTCTCTCCTCAGGAGATCAACTCGACGTGTCCACTAAGCTGCCCCTCATTCCCTCATCAGCCTCCTAATTGAGGACAGGTTTTTATTGCAGTTCGCCAGATCATCAGCGCTCTCTTTCTGCTCTTGCCTGTAACCTGATGTTTACCTGCCAATTCCCCGCTGTTTGTTTTTACCTCCACCACCTGCACAACATAAGCCTGCTTTTGAACTATTACATTTATCTGCAAATCCACATGAAATGTCTCTGGGTCTACAATCACCTTATGCCAGCTAATCAGAAACTACAACTAAATGAGATTCCTTAGTATACTTGTCAACATAAAAACTAAAATATGCCCTCAGAAACACCTGGCAGCAAAGCCTCAGCAAAATGTGCCTAAATGTCTGTTAACCAAATCATGTATTTTGCAATGATGCAATTGATCATAACTGCATCATCTTGTGATGTAAAGCAAGCCATTTATTTGATTTACTTTCCAATTTATTAATAGGGTAAAAACATTTTCTGTTCCCCATTTAAATAAATGCATACTGAAATGTAAGAAGTTAGCTTCGAGCACAGCTTTTTCGAAGAACAATGATCCAATTGTTGAAGACGTAGCACATATCCAAGAAGTATTTCTTTATTTCATGATTTGAAGAATAAGTTCGACATGATTGTTCTATGTTATAACAAATTAATGCATATGTTTTCAGCAAAGAAAATCTTAAAGTTTTAAAGATGGTTATCGAAGATCTTCATCACAGACGCGCTCTTCCATGTTGTTCTTGACGTGTCTTTTAGAATACATGAATTTCCTAAGGACAAGAACTGAGGTGGGATATTACCAGGATTTAATTTAAATGATTTGGTGCTCCTTCTCATAGTCATCGCTACCTCCCACTTTCTAAGTTCATCTGGCTTTATAACTGGTTTTAGTACATCAATAATCCTCAATTTCTGTTTGTGCCCGCTGATGAATGTGACCATTTGACACTGGATCCAAGTCTATGATTTCGAAATCGAAGCGGTCCAATAATAACACGTTTGAACATAGAGGTCTTCTTGGACATGAGCTGACTCCCTGAAGGCTGAGTAAGAACCCTAACCCCCATCTGGTTGGCCTCTGTTCCAGGTCATGTCCACTTTATTGGTCACAAAGAATGCCGGGAACATGAGCTACTTGCAAAGCACCTTGAATACCCAAAAGCATAGATGAGTGATCTACAAGGATTATGTTCAACAAAAAGCTATTCTTTTTTATTTTCTTACTGTATTCTGTCTAGAAGCAATCGACTCAAGTGGCTCTGACTCAGTGGGCTTGGAATGCTTATCCTTTCCCTCCAGTTTTCTAAACTATATTTTAAATTGAAAAGGTACAAGAGCAAACTAGGATCAGCAGGAGTTAAGCCTTGTGTATGTCCCACTTCTTGTGTTATAAGGTCTAGTTAGAGGTAGAGATGAATTAAGGTAGGAAAAAAAAGGAGGATCATCTCAGTTGAACCAAGGACATCGTGGTTCATGCATTACGTGTCTCTGCCCCTCGGGCAGCTTGAGTATGTTTGCTCTAAATGGATGTCCATCCTCTTCAGGTTGGTGATGTACAAATTTAAGGATCCCCGAAGGCCTTGTGTGTAATGTTGTACAAGTCTTGTACAGTGTGTGATGCGATGCAGTGAATGAAGGCTCTATGATTCAGTACGCTGCATGACAAATTGTATTCATGATGTTGTGTGATGAAAGATAAGCGTAACGTTTTATTCTAAGCTACATTTTTTATTCAATGAGAGAAATGATATCACATGGAACATAAGGAGAAGATAAGGTGATTACAGTTAAAGATGATGATACGGTAAAAGAGATGATGTAACCTCGGCTGATCTCTTTTTAATTTAGGACAATATCTACAATGTCATACATGCACAAAGCACACATTTTCCTTTTATTTCCTTACATGCAAGTATCCCACAGAGTGCAGAGGGGCATTTTTAGCAAAGCCTTTTACAGTCTCATACACAGTGCAGCCTCTAGCTGAGAATGTATTGCTCTAGGCTATAAACCAGAGGCCTTGGGCAGCGACAGGGAGAGCCGTGTGAGAGAGTCAGGGGAGAAAAGGAGAGACAAAGGTTCCGAGCAGGAACAAAGTCTATGTGTTTGTGTGTTTGTGTGTAATGGCGTTCAAAAGCTCTGTATGTAAAATGTGTTTGTGAGAGTACGCATATACTGTATGCACGTGTGTCTCTATGGTGCTGACGCAGGTGTTGCCGTTGACAACAGAGCGGTCACCACAGTGACCCTGAGTAGAATAAGGATGTGTCCCCTGAATACCAATCAGATTTCTCCTGGGAAAGAAAGCAACCAATGGCGGGCATCCATCTAACCCCCAGCCTATCGCCTGCCCCTCTGTAGGATTAACCAATCACACAAAATTAGACACCGATGTGCTGTGAATAGCATATAATTTGCTGCACCTCGAACATGAATTATTATCACCTCATTTCAATTATGTAAAGATTCTTCTAAACTAACTCTGTAAAAGCCTGTAAGAACTGCTTGATTATATCAGGTTAAAATTGTATCAAATGCATAACATTTAAATAGAACAAAGCCTGCAAGCAAGTTCAGGACTTGAGCTGGGACACGCACAGTCTCACTAAAGCTTACCGTTAAGTTTCTCCAACACACTTTTTACAGTCAGACAGACTTTAAGATGACATGGACTGTAAGCCCCTTGCTCTGCCAATGTTGTTCTTGCTTGTTTAACATTTTATAAGCTCCACTTCTGTCCCATCATTCACTTGTACTTAGTTTTCCCTTTAGGCTAGAGTTGGAGTTGTCTACCCCCCACATTTTCTCTGCGTCTTGCTCAGGTACAATTGCAGGGAGAAATGAGATAACAGCCCGAATGCAAATGCCAACTCTGTAAATTCTGCAAATTTGCATTTACAGAACAATACATTACAATTAATGCACTTTGTCGGGGTTGGCTGACTGAAGTACAGTACTAATGTACTCAGAGTGCTCCCTTCAAGCTCCTTAATGAGTGCATTTCTGATTAGACCTACTTAAAAATATCAGTTTTGCAAATAAAGGTAGGACTGTTCAGCCTTTGCCTGATCTATTTGCACAATAGACTTTTAATTGAGAAGACAAAAAAAGTCGATATTTTACTTATTTCCAAGATAATAAGATACAATGTTTATTTTTTTCCCTCTAACATCAATTTAAATGTGAGAGTGTGTTTGGTAGATTGGAATAAAGAGACAAAGAAAAGAGGATTTACCTTATTAGGATTTGAAGCAGTAATTATCCACACACACTGTGCGTTGCTCTCATACTGAATCGGAAAGTTAGGAGATGTGAACGTTCCTGACGGCCCTTGAAGATTACTGCCGCATGTCTTCACTGTGAAGAGAAAAAAACAAAACAAAACATAATGCCGTTGTTATAATGAACAACTCCAGCTAAGGGTATTAGTAACAGCCATTGTTCTCTGTTGAGTCACTGTACCACAGACACCACACAATAATGACTACAACTTAACTATTAAGCTGCAACTTTGCCAGAGATTCTCAGAAAAAAAAACTCGAACAGCACAATTCGGCACTTGAGGGCCACAGTAGCAATGTAGTAAGAGCAATTTAATAAGACACTAATACAGAGGAAAAGGAGGGAAAGATTCAAGTGCAGAGACGACGCAAAAGAGGAACAGAAGGTCAGAAAGATGTTATTGATACTGTCAGAGACATCTCCCTGGAAAGTAGTGCTTAATTGGGAGCTATTGGCTGTGAAATACCACAGGAATAGCTAGCATTGACTGATAGAGACACTCACCAGCAATTTACTCTCAAAATCTATTGGAAGTCAACCACTTGCTACAACTAGCAGGGTAATAATTACATTCATTTCAACATTTACACAGCCTGGGAACAACAACAATTTACTGTAAATTACATACAACAGAAGACAAAGGTTTTGTCAACTTTAGAAATGCATCTTCATTTGGTTAGCCAGTGGTACTGAAGCAACATTTGCATGGTTTGACTGGAGATTCTGAATACAACTCCACATTACTGTACGGAGGCACTTGTGCAGGAAAGTCATACAAGCTCATAAACCCTCACTCCTAAGCTACACTCAGTGGGGTGTTGAGAATGACACATGCTAGCTGTTCGATAAAGCCGCCTGGCCTTTTATTAGGCCCTGTGCTCTGACTGGATGTGATAGAGAACCCTTCTCGTCTGTCCTTGGGTCGTCCTGTTATAGAGTTGGGAGGTAATTTTCTGGTTGGTTTGAAGCAGTGTTTGTTCCCTTAATTAGTTTGTTCAGCGGTAGGCCACAGAAACGCGTACAGTTAACAGACATGCAGGCACATGCACGAACACGTGCACGAGTTAAAAAAACCCAAAAACAAAAGCACAAAAGTATCAATGCTGATATGGTCATGCTTAAGAAACAAAGAAAACACAGGCACATAGAGGTAGTTTATTGTGTTTTAGCAAACCTACAAGTGAAGATGCATAAAAAAGCATTACATAATTCATAAATACTCACCATGCAAAACACAATTTATAATGTCAAGCTCTCACATTAACACACTCCTCGCTGCTAAAGTGACAAAGAAAGCATGCAAGGGACAAGTACTGTAAAAGAATAAAACCAAAGTTTGTCTGGTGTGCATCCCTTTATGCGTGTAATGGGGTGTGTCAGCAAGGTACTCGAAGAGAGTGTAAGAACTAGACCTTCAGAGACAACCCTAAATGTTTCCTGCCTGTGTGTGTCTCTCTCTCTCTCTCTCTCTCTCTCTCTCTCTCTCTCTCTCTCTCTCTCTTCTGGATCACTGCCTACATTTTCCCTGAATGAACCTGGTAGATGCTCGTTTCTTTAATTCTTCATGCATCTTTGCTTGACCTTCTCTGGTGTTCAGCTCGCTGCAATTTATAAAAGTGAAAGATGCAAAGAGATGCAAAGAGATGAAATGAGCGTTTACGTGGGTGTGTGTCTGTGTGCGTGTGTGCGTGTTTGGGTTGCACATGAGAAATGATTTATCTACATGTCCGAAAGAGTGTGTGCGTCAATGTTACAATGTGTGTATGCGTGGGCGGTGACAGCTCAATCAGCGTGGCCAGAACGAATGGCCGCCCCATCGCTGTGCCAACAGCAGAATGGGCACGGTGTTGCTATAGCGATAATGTGCAAGAGAGTTATCACCAGAATTACCAGAGGAGCAAAGACATCATCAGCGGGATCAAAGTCCACCCATATCTTTGGGTCTGCCTTTTTGACTTTGCCTGTGCACCTTTTTGTTTTGCTGTGTCTTGATCCTTCTTTCATTCGCTCTTAAAGTTCATGCACCTCATTTTTTCTTTATGTCCTTCTTGTCCCTTTCAGCTTATATTTACCACACACACACACACAAGCGCACACACACACGCACGCACACACACACACACACACACAAAATGCCACATAAATGGCAGAGTTACTGAAAATTAAAGAAAAGAGAGAAAACCTCCAAAACCTGTGATGTAATGACATATATAGTTTAACACTTTACTGTATAATTGAATAATATACATATATAAAAGTATAATATAATAAAGTTAAATGTCTTTTAGAAAAGCAGTAGCTGCTCATGATTACCTACATTACACATCAATTGACTCAGTCTCATATCCTCCTCTTTAAGTGCTGTTTTGGTTTCAAACATCTTGAAAAAAAAAAATTGGCTGCAAATCTCCAAAGCTGAGAAATGTAGTGCTCTGATGGGCGATTAAGATCAGTTATTTGAACTTCTATAACAAGAAAAATCTCTAACTGCAGCTAGAAAATGTGAACAAATAATGTGTAAAAGTTGAATTTGTAGGCCAGAAAAATTGAAAAACAATGACCAAAAAGATTGTTTTAATTCTGTTTGGTTACATCATTGAGGACGACATCTTTAATGAAAGTGATGTGTGAATTCTAAGTACGATTTTGGATGCAGAACTTTTGAGAGCACTTTCCTTAAGCTTGTTTGCTCCCTCTGACAGCCTCTCTGTCTTACTGTGTCTGCGTCTGTTTTTTGTTGCCCTCTCAACATTATTTACGCTATCTAACAGTACAGAGGGATTCAAGCCAAAAGGGTTTCATTATCATTGAGGTGATGATGAAGTGTAGATCACAATAAAAATATTCGGACGTCTATCCAGTCCTAAAGGCAGCCCATAGGCAAGACTAACTGAATGCTCGGAATAAGGCTGTTAAATGAATGCAGAAGAAAAGAATTTTAAGAATTTAATTAAGAATTTAATATTGCATTGATTGCATTTTTGTCTTATTAGGTGCATCGAATTCAAGATACTAGACCTGTGCACCTCTGAATGGCTAATTTTAGTTTAAAAAAAAACTCACTGATGTCTCGGTTGAAAAGCCAAAATAAACCTTAATCTTTTAACATGAGACATTGTAGCGTCCTCTTTAACTGTTTTCATCAACTCTCAATCAGTCACAAGTTCCTTGTCTTCATGGTTAAGCTAATGTGACCTACCACACGCTTTTTCTTGTACTTCAAAAGGTTTGTAACCAAACATGAAGTAAAGCATCATTGGCTTAAGACAATATAAAAATAGAAAATTAAGCACAACATAGTGTAAATGCAGTGTAAAAAAGGAACCATTTGATGGCCTTACTCTTAACGTGAACTGCAGTGGGACTGTGTGTAGGAGTGTTTGTGTGTGTGTGTGTGTGTGTGTGTGTTAAACAACACAGTCTCTCTTGAGCTTAAGAATTCAGATCAGCTAGATCTCCTGAGGATTCGTGCTCTCTCACTCTCACTCCAACACCAACATGCACACTGACAGAAACTGTTGGGATGCAGACACAAATTAAATGATGTTTCAGGCAAGGATCACACTGCCAATGCCTGTTCTCAAAATGCCCTTGCTCACACTTTTCCAAAGCTGTTTTATGGCTTCAGAGCAAAACTGATGCACCCCATGAGCTCTGAGAAGGTTGCGTGGAGGAATGTTTTCTTGGACTGAATTTTAATCTATTCAGTGTTCAATCTAGCACTGTTTTGTCTTAGTTCTCCATTCTAGCATGACAAAATCTCATAACTTTTGCCTTCACTTTGATCTCGTCCTTACACTCAAGGTCCATATCTCTGCTGCTTTCTCAGCGGATGGCCTTTTGTGGTTAGTGAGTTGTCCTCCCAGTGGAGGGCTCTGGTTCAATCATCCATACAGCAATACCTGCTGGAGCACGCCAAGGACACTTAACCCCTACATGTTCCAGATTATCTGCCTGACCCTGCATCCCGAACAAAGAGAGAGTTAAGAGACTTTTGGGACAAAAAAACAAAAACAAAAAACAAGACAAAAATCGAATCATATGGGTGAGTTTCCAACAGTGCACAACACAGTTTTATTTCAAAACCGCCAACTACTGAACCAGCAATGTTCTCTTGGGTAAAACTACATATTTGGTCCTAGTGACCCGATCAAGATGTTTCCCACATGCCATGTTTATGCCATGTATCAAGCTCTGTTCTACGAATAAACTGTAGTATAAAACTAAAATACAAGTGTAGAGGGAATTTTTCGAATGCTTAATTTTGTTCTTTTGTATTTTTATGATAAACAATTGTGTGATGTGGTCGTAGTAAACAAATGATGAATGGAAAATCCCATAAAAAGGAAATGTCTTGATGATGACGGGAAACTAACAAGACAGGTAGACGTAAATGAAAATCTGGACTCATTATTTTGACAGAAAGGGCGAGAAGGTTGTCCTCTATTTCAATACTGATAACAAGAATACAAATGTAACTTGTCAGACTATCAATTTCTTTTAACTGAAGGTTCTCCTTGTTAAAATATGACAACATTTGTAGTCAAGCAATTTTGAATGTGTGTACTGTCAAGTAATAACATTTCTTAAAACTTTAGCAGAAAACTATTTGAAAACATTTTCAAAGTTTTTTGTGTTAAAAATGAACCCCAGATCAAAGTGTTGGATCAGATTAGAGATCAGAAGTTTCATCAGGATGGTCAAACATGCTGTTTTAAGAGGCTGCCTACAGGAGTAGATAGATTGACCAATGGACACAGAGAATGATTGATGACATCATTAGGCTGGCACACAGCGCTCACATGGCCCTGACTCTGGTTAGAGCTCTAATGGGTACAAACCCACACACACACACACCTTCACACACACACACACACACACACACACACACACACACACACACACACACACACACACACAAACTTGTATTTATTGATTTTTTTTTTCTTCAGTTTGAAGTCAACATATGTGTGAATACAGTTGACATGTAGCACCCTTCCTTGAGTCAGTGTATTCAGGCAGATCAGCTGGTTCCCCCTGAATTTCAAAAACACACACCCACACACCCATAAACACACACACACACACACACACGCACACATTCAGAGCGAGTTGGCTCTGTGGCCTTGCCATCTGTCCATTAATCAAGGTGCCACATGGACTCTTTCTCTCACTCTCTTTGTCTCTATGTCTCATCAAGTTTTACAAAAGTGGACAGAATGACATTGAAATGGAATGGCTCTTGTAGCTCATTTATTTAGGTTTTAAATTGTTTAATTGTAGCAAATAAAGTCATAACTTCTCCATCCCTCCCTCTCTCTTGTTTGTGTGTCAACATGAAGGGCACAGTTTCAAGTTACATTGTCTTTATTTTCCTCTAATGTTCCAAAAAAACACGTTTTGCTGTAGTAAGTGTTTTGACAGAGCTGACCCTTTAATAAGTGAGCTGGCTTGATGCTCACTGACAGATTGCCCGTCACTCGTTATTTATGGGTCTCCACTTTAGCTATTGGCTGGTCTGGATGCAAAGGTCAAATCTGAGCCGTGTTCGGTTAGACACAGCCTCTGTTCCTTTTTAGTCTAACACGATGAAACAAAGGGGGCTTAATAAGGAGAACATTATGTTTCCTCAATGGAGTTGTTTTAAATAACCATCTTGGCTGCTCTGCTCTATGACACAACCTTACGTGTGGAGCTTATTCCAAAATATCTATTTATTGCCATGTGCCTGCACAGAGGTGCAAACCGAGATCCAGCAGGTCCTGATGTTTTTTTTTGTGTCTTAAAATCAACATGTTTATTTCAAGGCGGATGGAGTGGTGTGGATCAGATGGGGTTTTATTTTCATGCAGATGCAGCACAATGTTTTTTTGGAATAAACTGCACTGGTATTCCCACCAGCTCAGACTCCCTCTTCAAACACTCTGGGTAACTACATGTTTTTTTTTTCTATTGAAACAGGTATTTAACCTTCTGTATTTTTCCAGACACTGGAAGACCACATGGGTGCCACAGTGAAAATTGCTTAGAATATCCCGTTCACAAAGAAAGTCTACTGACAATACTACTGGATGCCTGTGTAGGATCTTAGTCACCCAGGTCATGGATCAAGCTTCCGGATCAAGCTTGGATTTGACAGTACTAAACATGCTATGAACTTAAATTATAATTGCAATTTGGAGCAACTGAAAAACTATCTCTGTATATGTTATAAGTCCATGTTGATACTGTAGTAATCTACTTAAGTTAGTCCTACTCCTTAAAGTTAAAACTTCTTATTTTAGCCAAATGTACAAGGTGAATTAGTCCACAAGCCCTTGCTGTTGGTATAATGCAGTCAGATTCAAATGTCCCTACTTTTTGTTTGCATATGTCTATATGATGGGAATATCCTGGTTGCTGAATAGCCAAAGAGGATGACGGCCAGAGAGGGTAAAGAACAAAACAAGTCAAATTAAGAGCCACAGCCCGACACCTAAACGATGAAAAAGTCGATTCTTTCACAGTCTATTAGCTCTAAACCAGCCTCTTCCTCTCTTGCCTCTCAGGCATTCATATTTTCAGAATTCCAATATTGTTTTTTTGTCCCTAAGGGGAAATGGATTTTTGTGAATAGGTTTAAAAATAGAGGAGTAGAGGAGTCTCTATTCTAAATGCTTTTTTAGCACAGCCACCAACACCAAACCAACCCAGTTCAAGCATTAAAAAGCTTTATACAATGTCTACGCATGCTTGTGTTTACTTCTTTTGTTTTCTCTTTTAAAAGACCCTGGTATATAATACAAATAAAGCCTCAGAAATGTTTCCAACAGAATTTAAGTCAAACATAAATGTTGTCCTTCAAGCAACCTCGCTGTGTTTATCCTGGGATTTATGGGATTTTTGAAGATGGATGTCTTTCTGTTTCACCAATATAGGGCAGAGATACATCAAATCACTCTTTTACTCCAAGGATAGTTAAAATAAAAAGAAGACAGAAAAAAAACACCTTGTGAATACTTTAATGGCATTCTTGGCTGTGGGTAGATTTGTCAGAGATCATGTCATGAAGTGAGAGAATTAATATCATAAATAGCTTCTTGCTGTTTGCCTTTTAGCTCAGGGTAGCAAAAATGGATGTAGTGCATCCTATATTGGGGCCCCACGTTGGAGTAATGGTCCCCTCCATCGTGATATGCTTTAAATAACAAAGATCAACTAGCACAGAATCACTCGTTACTTAGCAACACCCACAGAGTAGGACGGTGCACTTTGTCACAGCTTTGTCAAAAAAGTTCCTCTCTGAGCAGTCGTTCGTGCAGGGAATACCAGCCGCTCTGTTTTAAATTCAACAGGGCTTTAAAAATGCACACACCTGCTACTCAGAAGCTACAGTAGCTCGGTGAGAGTGTCCCTTCCTGCCCACATACTTTCCCTTCAAAGAGACATGCTGACTGCTGACAGTAGACTGCCCACTGACAGCTCTGTTTCT
The DNA here is from genome assembly GCF_947650265.1 of Symphodus melops. Classification (NCBI taxonomy): domain Eukaryota; kingdom Metazoa; phylum Chordata; class Actinopteri; order Labriformes; family Labridae; genus Symphodus; species Symphodus melops. Next base: position 15,218,048 of record NC_136708.1, on the reverse strand, counting down.
AAGTGATGGAGGTCATTCTTTTTAACTGTACCCTGCCTCAGGGGACAACATCACTGACGTTTAGTGTCATTGCCAGTCTCCCTTTGGGGAAGCTTAGCCCATCATCACATGCAGGTAAATGCAAGACTTGATTGGCTTAATGCTAGTAGCTTTATTAAACTGCTCATTACAGCTATTTAGTGAAGATGAATCCCTCATAGCCATTAGCAATCTAAGAGAGCCGATCAAAAGGTATCAGCACTATAATATCTCTGATAATTGTGTCGGATAATAAGGTTGATTGGCAGGGACCAATCAGAGCCCCTGAGAAGCACTCATATCCAAACTGTACTGGCCCGGGTTCCTCTCTTCTTTGAGGATATATGCCATGCTAAGAAAAAAAGTTTAATGAAAGTCAGTGCCCTTGTGTGTCTGCTTCACTAAAGAAGCAAGCCAAGGCTTGTGTCTAGACTGTGTCCTTTATCCACAGGGAGAGAGTGCCTGACCCAGGGCTGCCGAGCGTCTGTCCTGCCCAGGTGTTCCCAGCAACATATGGTTTCCTTATGGATTTCCGGAAGATTTCTATATGGCTGACCATGCACTGTGCCCAGAGATACTGCTTACACATTATTCACATTCAGATTTCAATATGAAGAACTATTATTGTATTGGCCATAGCAAGTCTCCTCCTCTGATACAAGAGTTACAACAAATATACACATAGTATTGATGGAAAAAACTGAGGGCTGACATTTCGGGCACTTTGACATGAGACTTTCTTCTACTGCAGTAGGCTATGAAACAATCATCTTTTGTTAATATTCACAGGACGATCTACCAGACACCTTTTGATTTATGTGGGATAATATACTGAAAGAAAGAAAGAAACAAGTTAGCCTATAAAATAAAAAAAATAAAAATAAATTCACATGGTGAAATCATTGTCTAGGGTTAAATTCGTCCTGGGGTGAAACTCAAATGGAGAAGTTTAACGCTTCTATCTGTAAGTTATGTTCATGAAACTTTAAATCTGTTTTCAAGACTGTTACTTTTCTTGGATTTTTTTTTTATTTAAGAGGTGTTCATATGCTAATGCCTCATGATGGATAGAGTGAGTTTTACTTTCAGAAGCTGTAATTTAAGCAGAGTAGGTGTGACATTTTTCAGCTTTCCCCTTCCCTATCCTTCTTCTCTTTCCGTGCATACTCTTACTTCCTGTTCTATATCTCTAGTATTAATTAGTTGGATGTTAAAATACCTCTCTTGCCTCTTCCCCGCCACACACACACACACACACACACACACCCGGTGAATATTGGTTTTTATGTTAAAGTATGTGTCTCCGGCCACAGTCTGAAGCCTAGTGAAGGGAGACATGATAAACGACTTTGGCATTTAACACGACAGACGGCCTCTCTCTCTCTCTTTCTCTCTCTCAGACTCACTCTCTCTGTGCATATGTATGTGTGTGTGTTGCAAATGTGGGATTGAAAACGGTGCCAGCTGTGAAACCAGCACAAGTGAGGGGAGGCTGAAGAATGAATGTCTGAAGTGTGTTAATTATCAGAGCACTTAAAGATGTGAAGAAAAACGCACAACTGTCCACATGTAAATACAGCCATAAAATATGGATGTAGCTTTCACTGAGCTGGAGGTAGGAGCAGATTTTGATGATGATTGGTATTATTTGTGTTGTATATTAAATAATAATGCTGGGATTGAAGGGGATTCCCACAGTCGTATTTTTGAGTACATATTGTGGGGGTGAGGGAGGGTGTGTTTCGCTGCAAACAATAGACTGCTGAAGTGCTACGTTTAATGATTTCACAACCAGCCGATCTGGGCTGAATTGGTTTTCATTTTCAAGATTAAACTCAGTCTTGATCAACACAAACTCACACGGTGGAGAGGACAAGGTAAGGGTGCTGGAAACATTTTACGGGTCTGGACATGGGAAGTTGTGCTTCTTATCTTTACATCTGGGATTACAAACTCTAGCGGTTTTCATATACGCACGCCTGAGAATTTCAGGAGGGCCGCCGCTGAAATCCTCCATATTGGGTCGTTCACACATTCACCTCATAATGGGAGACAATCCCTGTTGGACGTCTCCCGAGGGAAGAGACGTGACGTAAAAAGAACTGCGTGGAAGTGGCGCCTGTCGTTCACTTAATCACTTAAGCACAACATCAACAAACGTGTGGAGAAGAACATACTGGCGAACAGAAAACGTCATGCAGCAATTTTATTAATCGCACGTAGGTGGCAACAGTTGCGTGCATACAGTCTATTATCATGCATCGATCACAGGGAATAAACGTCACCCTCTCCCACTCCTGAATTATCCCGATGATACCTTGCTGTGTTCTTACATCAGCTCACCTGGATTTCATGTCATAGAAAAATTATAAGAGGGCTATCAGGAGAAAAATGCAGCTGTTTGCATTCACTTATGCAGCTTTCCCCTGAAGATTGTGACATTTTTATGTGAAAGCACCATCTGGGTAAGATGGGGGTCTCTGTCAAACTGGGTCTGTTATAGTGGAGACAGTCATTTGTGTGCTGTCGCAGACGCATGCTGGGTTTTTTTTCTTTCTTACCTTTGCACACTGGCCTGTGGTCGCTCCAGGCTGCAAAGACTTCAGCCACTCGCTGACAGCTGATGGTTTTGCTTCCCTGAAGAACGTAGTCTTCTCCACAGGTGAACTGCACCACACTGCCAAGACTACACACAAACACAAAGACATATTTTTAAATCAGAGATAAGACAGGAAGTGAACTACACAGGCAAAGGAGAACAAAAGGTTTGTATTTGCTTGTGAATTTACCGTATGTCTAAATATAAACGTGATTTAAAGTCCCTGAGTGCATGCTTGTGAATAGGATACTGCACCTGAAATCATTGCCATGGCGTTTTCCATTCTCTGGCTCTCCCGGGTCAGGGCAAGCATTAGACGCCTGTCTCACACCACCTTCATTTACTACACAGGAAGAGATGAAGAGGTGTGGCCAGACAGGTTAGAAAAAAAGAAGAAAGAAAAACACAAACAAGACTTACTGAAGAAAAAAGCAAGATTTGCTCCAGAAGGTAAAATCTCTCTTTGAAAAGCAGCCAGTCATCTAAAAGGATGTTTCATGAGTTTACAAAAACCAATTGCTACAGTCCAAAAATGATCATGAATAAACTGATACTAATTTTGGTGTGGCTGTTGTGCAAAAAAATCCACATCTCAGCAGCTTCCATACACTGGCATGATTCTAAAGCCTGTCTGAGTCAGTCATTCTATTGATAGCATTAAGCACAAGACTTCTTCCAGCTCTCCACTCTCTCCAGCTCTTAGATTTTGGAAGCTTGCCTGCTCCGCCACTCATTCAAACGAGGGAGCTGGAAACAGGTGGATGGTGGAAACAGGTGAGACAGACGGGGATATAAAGAGAAGGAGGGGCGAGGCGTCAGGTAGGCAGGCAGGCAGAACATGCTGCACACAGATATAATCTTAATTATCACAGACGCACAAGAGCTAATCTGGTAACAATCAGTTACACCGCAGGCGCAAGAGACAGTCGTGTACACTTTGAGACTGCGACACTGCAACAAATATGCACTGGACAAAAAGCCTTTGCATGCTGTCTCTTTCTGTTTCTAATTACATTACTAAACTGCTGTGTTTCATTCACACCAATGAATGTAAAATGAGGCCAATTTGAGGTTTTGTATTTGTTTGCTGTTGTTTATGCTTTACTAATGTTTGATGTGAGTGGAACATCACCAGAGGGAGAACATGTCTTGATGTGTTTATTTGCTGCAGCTATAAAAAAAAAAAAAAATACCCTGTGGTGTATTTCCAAATTTCAAATGCATGAACTGATGTTTGGATGAGAGAAGAACACTCATCAGGAACTTTGCTGAAGAATTGAATTAAGCTTATTCACAAAGACTAACAATGTGAGGGCAGTCTGTTGGTCCCTTTATATCATTTATAAAGGGACCATCCTGGAACAACATTTTGCTCGACATGGGCAGAGGATACAATATTCTTAATGCTGATTATTATTGATTTTCATGTTTTCAACACGCAATTTTGATCTGATCTTTAACCGGTCATCATGCCGCTGTAATGTGATTGCTTCATGTTCACAGATATTTGGCTCAGATTACAGCTCAAAAAAGAAAACAAAAAAACAAGGTTAATAACAGACAGCAAACGGAAGAAATAAAGAGAGAATGTTAACTGCTTACCTCACGAAAAAAACAACAAAACAAGTTAGTTAATCGAAAACTACACGTCTAAATCACTGAGCATCACATTATTTAAAGACCGATCCAATATTTCCGGGGCTTTTAGTGGTCAGACTCTTTCTCTGATGTGTTGTTCTGGCAGACGTCACCAAACAAAACGTGTTAAAAGTGATAATAAAAGTTCAATTTGAATTCTCTTCAACAACTATGCAGACAGAGAACTCCAACAACCTAAGCAACGTTACTGCCCATTTCTAATTTCTCACAATCACCCAGGCTGTTCAGGCTATCGGACTAACATGCATGTACATGTTCAGTCCCCATCAACAAGCCCAGCAGGTGGTTGGTGTGTGTGTTAGTGTGTGTGTGGTTGTGTGTTTGAGTAGATAGTTTGTTGCTTTGTTGGAGCGGCTAATTTGACCATCTGGACTATTAACACCATAACAGAGGGACTGGTAACAGTATCAGAGTTGTGTGAACACGCTCGTGCACACAAACCATGCACAAAAAAAGTTAGAAACTGACACACATATAAAGACATGCGGATATGGGAAAAAAACAGACATAAAAGAAGTATGTTCCTTTATCAGAATGATGTGCAGTTTTGTGCTTCATTGGAGAGATAAAACCAGTCGGAGCAGAGCAAATTAAAACCAGACTATTGGACATAGAAATTCACATCTGTACATTTAAACCATGACTCACCAACCTGTCCAAGAAACCTAATGAAAATATAATGAGCTATGAGCACTTCGTCTAGTTCATTCTGTGTATACGAGATGACACAAACACACATACATAAAATAGAAAAAAACAAGCAAACAAATAAACAACACAATTCTAATAAGCATCATTAGCAGCAAGCATGCAAACCATCTAACAACGTGGGCAAATGAGACCTTTACCTTCTTAGTGTGCGTGTGTTTGAGAGAGCGAGATGGAATCATTTTGAATGTATTAGTGTGCCTTTGTTATGATGTAACTATATTTGTTCATATTATGTCCTTTAATGCTAATATATGTATATGCATGTTGAGTATTGACACATTTAGGAACCTCTGGGTTGATGTGAGTTGTGTTGCTGTGATTGAAGTAGGGAAACATGAATAACTACTGCACTTTAATAATGTGTAAAGAGAAGAGTAGAGAAGTAGAGGTAATAAAGAGACAAAGTGGTGAAAAAGAAATAAGAGGGAGCTGGTAGTAAAATAACTCTAAATTACTCGATGTGAGCTTTAAGTGAGCACCGGAAGATTTAAGATGTTAAATACAAAAAGGTGCAGCTCTTTTTAAGGAAAACGTCTTCCTTTTTGTCAGTCTCTGTGAGGGTCGAATAAAATACAAAATCAAGCAGCCCGTTTTGCATGACAGTGCCTCAAATGACTTGTGCACCATTAGCGCCGCTAACATTTTTAATTGAGTTGGACTCTGAAGACAATCATTCTTACATCTAGGAAAAGAAATGGTTTCAGTTTAAAAAGAAGGGCAGTCAATTAACAGAAAACTTTTTTCTACTTGTAAACGTTGGCCTCATCTAGTTAACCAATCAGTTTAAAATTGTTATTCTAAAGCCACTTTAGCGCTTTCAAATGCTGCTCACTGTGTGTGGTTCAATACAATCATACTACAACACAATGTGAGAATGCACTTCTGGATATATAAATTTGGTGCTGACCTCTTGGACATAAGTCGTCTTAAACGCAAGAATTGTTCTGATGCTCCAACTGATGTGTTTAAAGGGAGAATATGAAGTCAAGTAAATAGTCAGAGAAGAAGAGAAGAGAGGGATGAGCGAATCAAAAGAAGAAGACGCAGGGAAGGGGGCGGTAAACAATAACACAGCAAATGCACATTCCCATAACAAGCCCAAAGCGTGATAAAGCTTATCAGAAAAAGCCATGAATAAATATATATCCAAGCACGCTGTGAATATGCATGCATAAACGAAGATACCATGACAAAACACAAACAAAAATGCAAAAGCACATTAGGCACAAATAATGCAAAGGCATGCTCCTATAAAAGGCTGTTGAATTTTTTTCTTACACATTTGTGTGTCAAAAATGCCAAATTTTAAATTTGAAAAGTTTGTTTTTTCGTGCTATGTCACAGTCACTAATTTATGGTCGTCAATGCTAACGCGACATTTTTCACAAACGTGTTGAAACTAACAGCCTTTGGAAAAAAAAAGTAAAAAGAACAATCAAACCGTAACACAGAGATAAATCCAAAACCAAGCCATCACATGTTAGTTCATTAGCCAGAGTGACATTAAGTTGTGAACTCACATATTGAAAACTTGTTGCTGGAGTCTTTGCCAGGAAATAATTTAACGCCTCGCGATTTAAAATCTACTGATCGCTTCACTGCGGAGGAAGAACAAAACACAGAAAAGAAGAAAATCAGAAAACATACCGGATAAAGTTAACCAAAAATAAGACTGAGCAAAGGCATTCTTCTTTTTGTTTTTAAATATGGCAGATTCTTCTCCCTCACAATGCTGAGGGAGAAGAGTACAGTGACAAAAGTTGGAAAGAGAAATTAAACGTTTAAATGAGAAAACAGAACTGAGCCAGATAGACATATATTTAGAGAGAGAGAGAAAGAAAAGGAGAAAGAGGAAGAAGTAAACAGGATCTGAACAATAGTATCTTTGAGCTCATTCATGAGAGGCTTAATTTTTTCCACTTTCTCCGTCACTCATAAAGTACATCATTTGTAAAGATTTTGCTGCAAGCCCCAACATCTTCTGAACAACAGACGGATAAAGAAGAAATTGCAGCTTTTAATCAAAATGACAATGATGCAGCTCTGTAATCAAGGCATTCAGATAATGGCACGTTAGGAAATAAATGGTTGCTTTAATCAGAGAACATCAAGACAAAGTGATGGAGGGATTCCTGTCAGCATGAGCTCTGCTTTTCTCGACAACAATTCATTTGAGAGCGAGCGATATTAAGCCAAAATGTTACGACAGCAGCTCAGCATCATGTATGGTCAGACACAGCATGAGTGACACAGTAAGGCCTGTGCTGTAAACACAATACACCCCCCCCCCGAATGAATACAGTACGATTATGAGCAACAACACCATAAACGCAAACATGTACTGTCCTGAATGACAGAGTCATGTGATCATCTTAATGAATGTTTGACAAAGTGACTGACAGGCATCGTTTCTATAATGACCTGACTGATCTGTTGGATGGTGACAAATGGCAAAATGAGCTCATGTGCTACAATCACAATCCACTGACTACATACAATCTCATACATCAAAAACACAACATGTTTGACATGGTTAAATTACATCATGTGCATTTTATGATCCCTTAATGCTGCTTTTTACATGCACATATGTTAGTGGTGATCTACTTGCCATGCTTGCTTTAAAACAAGCCGATTAATGTGCTAAAGATGAATCGTTTGTTCAGCTGATGAACATGAACTCTATTGGTTCGTCATTAGCAAACGTGCTAATTGAGTGTAGGACTGACTGTATGCTTTGTGTGGGTGTGTTACACAACAGCAAGACGACACCAACCCCCATCCCATTCTTCTCAGTTTGAATGAAAAATGCGTCATGACTTTTTGAGCGTTGTGAAGAAAAGTGGATACAAAACCTAAGATGACCACATGTTCTAAGCAGCCTGTATTCTGCAGCCGCTGCATTGACAAACACTTGTGTATATCATTGTGTTGGACTAACTGTTAACATGACAACAAGTTTCAGTACTACATATTTGACACAGCTGATACATAATTTAAGATGAACATTTTTCACATAACACAAATGTTTTTGACAAAACAGCGAGATTGATTATGTACATTGAACTTACTCATGTTTATCTAAAACATGATTTTCTTAGACAAATGGACTGTACAGTAAGTGCTGTTGGAATATTAAATTAAATCACATCCCATCCAGAGTTTTTTTTTTCCAGATGACAAAAACAACCTTGTGTATAAAACGTAAGCATAAACCATTTTGTTCGTTGCCTGCAAGCAGATCATTTGTGTTTGTAGTTGTGTTTTTGAAACATTAGCTGCCAAATTTGTTTCTGAGTTTGCAACATTGCGTTGGAGGCCAACACAGCTCGCCTTAAACTGTTTCTTGATGGACGTCTTCCAGCTACTACATGTGAAATCTTACACTGTTTAATGAATGCAAGCTGTGTCAGGTTTGCAGAACTGAGAGAAGAAAATCCACATTGCCACTGACTTTGTTATCCATGCCGCAGGAGGTGAAGTCATGTCGATCTATTTTTTTAAATTAAAACTTTAAAGTTTTTTATTTGGCCTTTTTCTTTTATTCAAGGACAGCTGAGGAGCGACTGGCAAACGTGAGGAAGAGGGAGTGATGTAGATATGCGACAGGGCAGGATGTTTTAGAGTTGAACCAGCGTCCATTGCATCACAGACTCAGTAGACCGAGCAGCTGCTCTACTGAATGAGCTAACCCGATGAATGTTAAATATGGTAAATGAACTCGAGCTTGTAAAGCGCTTTTCTAGTCTTCTGACTTATTCAAAGTGATTTTACACCACAGCTTAAACCTACACATTCACACACTGATGGTAGACATTGTTATGTAAAGTGAACTTCAGTATTAACTAATGCCAGTCATACACAGACATACACTGTGGACGAAGCCCATCCAACATGAGCTGGGGATCGAACTTACGACCTTCCAGTTGAGAGACAATCGACTCTACTGAGCCTCAGCTGCCCCAAAAAAGAAAAGAATAACACACTTCTTAAAGACTTTTAACACCCAAATATTTCAATTTCAATATACTGCATTCTCAAACTCTTTATGACATCAACCAAATGCCAGACAAACTATACAGTTGTAATAAGTTGGGAAAGACAATTCTTCAACAGAAAGACAATAGAATTGAAAACAAATCGCAGTTTCCAAAGCACCTTTTAATATTCTTTAAATACATTACTTGGATTCAAACAACTTCTGTAAAATATGTAAATGTCTCCCTTTAAGCACAGAACACAAATAAACCGAATGACAAAACATTTCTGCTCCTCAGCACTCCACCTACACAAAGAATGACGTTTATGTTCCTGACACGATGTCAAAGCTGTTTAAATCGAAGGGGGCTACACACTTGATATCTGATACTGTAGTTGTTTGTGTTACGTAACGAGTGTGTTTCACTGCACTTTATGTAAAATATTAGGGAGTCGAGATTTATAAGTCCCCCAGCTCACCCCGATGTTTTTCACCACTTGCAACAGCCACAGACAGCTGTATTTATAAATACTGCACCCAAGAAGCTGTGACAAGTGAAGTTAATTCATTTTCCGTCACACAGCATTGCAGACAGAAAGCCTCAGACAATCTGTGGTTTTGTTCTCATCTGTTTACATTAAACAAATCTTTGCACTGATAACAAAGCAGCACAAAAACAGGAGAAAAACCACTTCCTGCCTAATTGCATCACTGTCTTCAGATTAAACCTGTTTTCGGAAATCTCCCAATTGTAAGAAATTGAGAACATTCATCAACACGCTCTTGTTATTTTTGACAACAGGGGGAATCTCTGATCTCCATCAAAGTCTCACAGTCAGGTTTGAAATGTATTTCCCTGCTAGTTAGGCTGCCAAATCAGGGATTCTGGGCCAAAAAAAGGTTAAAGTCAAATTTGTTTAAGCCAGAGCAAATTCATTCACAATATAAAGCCCCTGTTAATATGCATCATAAAACCTGTCCTGTGTGAATATGCATCAAAGTTAAATATGCCCATGTTAGTATTCAGGCCTACAAGCAGCAGCTCTACAGCAAACAACAGATGGAAGGGCAGCTGTGTTAAAGTAAACCATATTAATGATCCAAACCATTGCTTACAAAACAAAACTATATTTAACCAGCAGGAGAATAACTAAGAACTGTTCGGAAGTTCAACAGCAGGACGAGAGACAATCATGCTAATGCTTAATTTAAATACTTACTTCTGTTACCTTTATCATCTCATTGAGTCTGCTATTTGACTCATACTTGCTTGTTAAGTTCATGACTTCTGGAAGTGTGAAACAGTAAAACTATCACATACTGTCTGAGGGGCTGCAAAGATTGTGGCTCGTCTGTTCAGTGTACTAGGATGAGTATGCACTGCTTTTCATCTGGTCCAAACTGTGGTGTGATATTCTGCAAATATATATGTTTAACTTTTTAAAATAAGAGAGAGAGACTGTATGAAGGAACAAACAACTCCATTGTTCTTTAATGATGGAAAAAATTGATGTTGAGATCAGGATTATTAAAACCATTACAAATCTGCATCACATACTTAAACACTAATGCAACTTTACCAATTCTGTACACTTTAATAAAAAACAATCATGGGATATTCACAAGTGTTAAACATTCTTTAAATATATAGGATTAATAACAACTAACAACAAATGAATAAAAGAAATGACCTATGTTTGAAACAGCCTGCTGTGAAGTCATCCTTCATCACAATTATCTTCAAGCTAAAATCATTATTGAAATTGGAACTGGATGAATTGCCCAGCACTACTACCTGATAACAATTACCTTCAACTCATCCATGTATCTGTCAGACTGGCTGTCTATATAGTCACATGCGTATGTATGACGTCAAGGCAATTTTTACTATATAATAAAAATTAGTGTGTGCAATCAGTGGGTGAGCAACGTTGTCAGCAGTTGACATCCTCCACATTTGATGAGCTGCTTCGTTACTTAAGACCAGCAATCATACTTTTGTCTACGCAAACTAGCTGCATATATTTACCACGTTCATCCACTGCAACATTTACTGTAATAATCCCAGTACTAACAGCCCTATTGATATAAAGCCATGGCAGAAATTGGAGTAAACAAAGAGAGCTGAACCGGTGAAACGCAGCCCGAAAATAATATAAAAGATGATAAAGGGCTAGTTCATAGATTCATAAGCTCATCTGAAGCCCCTGAGGAGTACAGTGTCTCTGTTCTTGGTTTGACTGATGGTTCCTAAACCAAAGCTGAAAAGAAAAGACTCCAGCATTTGTTGACAACAAACTAATACTCCTCATGTGCTAAATGCTCTCTTCTCACTTGGCAGTAATTATCCAGAGCATTTCACGACGTGTGCACTTGATCACAAGCCGGTTTGAGACATTATGAAAGTCATATCAAAGGTACCATGCAGTCGACAATATCCAATATGTCAACTTCCCTAAGGGATAAACTGTCTCACCGCTCCCGTTGAATTATGTTTCCGTACCAGTGGTTGACTGGTGTTTCTTTTGTACCGGCTGACTTATTTTGTTGCCATGGCATTGGCTGACTGATAATGCCGTCAGTTGTTCATTAAGAGCCAATCACAGCCCTGCAGACACAGAAACTCATGAATGCATAATGAAGAGAGATGATGGAGGGATGTGAATGGTAGGTTTTGCCGCAGGGAAGGAAACTGATTGTTCATACCTGACACACACGAGTAGAGAACAGGCTAACGGTCTCACACACACACACACACACACACACACACACACACACACACACACACACACACACACACACACACACACACACACACACACACACACACACACACACACACACACACACACACACACACACACACACACACACACACACACACACACACACACACACACACACACACACACACACACACACACACACACACACACACACACACACACACACACACACACACACACACACACACACACACACACACACACACACACACACACACACACACACACACAGAGAGAGAGATTACAAGCTGAGCCAATCATTAACTTTAAGTATACATGCATACATATGGAGACTGACTTTTAATGCACATATACAGAGAAGAGAACAGACGTGCTGTGACCAAAGCTGCTATAGACAGACATTCAGATATGTGGGCACACAACTCTGTATGTGCAACCACACAAGGTTACCCAACCAACAAACAGACAGACTCTCTGCCAGGTGTTGAGGGTGTGGAGTTGGCTGGACTCTGGGCAGCATGTAGACAGAATAACTTATCAATGTGACCCTGAGCATTTGCTTAACCTCATCCATGTTAAAGATTTTATATCCCAGATATTTTACTAGAGAACCAGTAGAAAATGTGGGAAAGGTAAATATGGTGAATCGTAGGGGAAAGGACACAACTGCACACTCGATCTATAAATATATACTGTATGCGGTGGGCGAAATGGAAATGATAACCTATCATGATTTCTTTACAGCAGGATTATGATCATGATTTTATCTTGAATTACGTGGCCATGCAGTGAAGAAAAGCCCTGAATTCAGTTTTGCTGTAATGTAATTTCTCAAATAGAGAAAAGGCCAGAAAGTTGAGTTCAGAGTCGTGATAGCTAAGGAGCACTTGGTCTTAACTTATCTTCCACTGATGAAAAGAAAGGTTTAAAGTGTGCCTTCCAGTACGTTTCTGGCTGCAAAGCATAATAATTATTGCTGCCAGGATAAAGTATCACAGATGCATAAGTGCTGTACATGATTAATTAAAAATGACAGGAAAGAGTGTAACTCAATAATCTTGGTGTCATCTGTAGTCATTTAACTCAAACAGCCACATGGGGGCAGGCAGGAGAACACAAAGTCTTTGCAGATCTTCTTTACATCCATAAAATTGATTTGGAGCAAAACGATCATTCATATTCAACAGAAAGGCAGCTTAAATGCTTTGCTTTATTTGTCATTTTAGTGAATGGGTCAGAGGTTATAGTCAGGGTCATGATCACACTGGCATACTGCGATCAGAGGCTAGGTGTGACATTTTTATTGTGCTGATGTTGAGGAGAAAAACGCTCTCTAAACATTTTAAATATCTGACGCTGAAAGAGGCTATTGATCTCGAGGTGCTACCTGGAATTCAAACAAGGTGATCGCTTAAGGTCAGCAAGAGCACTGGCGCTTACTATTCACTTGCACTCCTTCGTGTTCCGTCCTGTTTCATCTGCCTGACCTAGTCACATTGCAGTGGTCATACTTACTGAGATGACTTCAATGGACCTTTTCTGTAGGCTGTCAGACAGACTATCTCCAGTATCTTTCCATAACAATGTGATGACTGATATGAAAATACAGAGGCATAATTCTATTTGTCATCCGTAGCTCAACCTTTTCAAGGCTGTACAACTGCATCCCCTCTTTGTTGAATGTGGTTTGGACTGTGCCACTAAAAGCTGTGTCAGGCTCTGGACCGTTTGTTTAGCATCCAACCTGTGTTGGAACTGATCGTCCAGAGATGAGCCACAAAGTGAAATGTGTCAGCAAATGTTTGTGTTTTGAGTGTTTAAACCAGCACATGCAATGTAGAAGTGGGTTGTGTTGCTGGAGTGTGTGTTTTATAAAGATTTATTCTGGGCTTTTCTGCCTTTATTTGAGAGGGAGAGAAAGTGGATAGTGCCAGAAATCGGGGAGAGAGGGGGGTGGAGGTCGACAGCGGCACCCCAGCTGGAGTGTTTTAACAAATGTTTGGGGATGCTTTCAACCGTTTTTACCAATATTACCATGGACATCAATGGAAGTTGGTCAAAATTGTAGCTCACTTTGTAGGAAAAAGCCCCTGGCCTATGAAATGATCCAAAACTTGAGTTTTCCTATTTAAGGCTTGTCTGATGGCCTGTGATCTATTAAGAAGCTCTTTGGTTTAAAGGATTTAAAGGAGCTATACAAATAAACTTAACTTGACTTTCAGGACTTACTGTATGCGCCTACAGGAGATGAATATGTGACACTTAATAGAAGTGGCGGAACATTTTTATTTACTGCATAACTTTCAGCTGTGATAGGAGTGTATAACAAAATACAATATTTTGTGAAATTGCTTCAAATGCTTCAGTGGAAGCCGACCATTTTTTGGCTGATTGGAACCTGCCACTACTAAACCTTGAAAATATACCTGCTAGCACAGTGTGATACCTCTGGATTTATTCTCCATTTTAATGTGTGAAAACACAAAATATGCTGTGAAACTCAGGCAAAGAGCTCCCGAGAGCACTAGCTTAGCTTTCAGCAGGTTCAAAATCAGGAGCGGCGCAGATGATGTCAAAACAATCAACAATTGCAAAAAGGGTGCGCTTGTTTGATGAATGATATACAAATGAAAATAGATGGTAAGTGTATCACATTTAACACTTACTTAAAGAGGTCTTCCTGATGGTTGTTTAAATATTCTGGCTTTGCATTTGTGGTGAACCTACACCAGGTAACATTATTATTTTAATTTGTGAGAAAGTTATAGTAATGTATACTTTTGAAAATGAATTATTTATTAATCTAAAATTAGCCCTTGTTATGGATTACTGCATTGGTCATTGGATGACAGTCAAAAACTTACACTACAAAAACAAACCTGAGAGGTTTAAGAAGGTATATTATAGCTATTAGACTTTAAAGAGAATCCTTAAACACACTCTCTCTCTCTCTTTCCACAAATTTAGACAGAGATTAAAAAAAAAAGTAAAGCTAATTTTGCACCTTTATTGACTGTCTTCAGGTAAATTGTGACATCCAGAATTTTTCAGTGTAGCCAGGATCTCAGCTCTCTCCACTTTCTGTAATGTTTATTAATAAGAGTCAGACATTATTTCTTTGGGTTCATACCTAAATTCGTTCAGTAAATGGAATCACTGGCAACCATTCAATTGACGAGATCGCTGGCTGACCGACCCGCAAACTGGCCAACAGCCAGACCAAATAGATGACTGACTGGCTGACTGACTAGACACTCCAGGCTTTGAACTAACACTTTTCTCTGAGGTACTTACAGTGAGTGCAACAGTAGTCAAATTCAGCCTGAGTTATGTGTTGACTGGATGTAAAGATTTGTGAATGGCAGTTATACTGTTGAATTGTAGTCGCTTTCATGTGTGGTGGTGTGCACAGCAATTTGCTTCAATAGACTTGAGCTGAAAAACTGCTTTGCTGTTGTAGTTACTAAATGGATGTGTTTTTATAAGCATTGGATTTAATATAATGGAAATAAACTGATGGACAATTATATAAAAGTATGAAGCCAACACACTGGGAATGAAAATCAATGGCTATGGTTTCATTTCCCCCAGTTACTGCAGTTATAACATGCAACGGAAAAAACATGGAATTAAATTACACTCTTTGGCTGACTGTAATGGATATGTATACAGTATGTTAATGAAAGCATGTTTATAGTCACATCAGAGATTAACTTTCCACTTCCTCCACTTCCACTTAATGGTTATTAAATGTCTGACCTCATATTTTATCAAATTCAATAATGTTCTCTTTTAGTTTAGGAATTGTGAACTATTGCTGCTAGATAGTATCAGTTAAACTTAGCTAGCAAGCTAAAAAGCTGGAGAAAAAGGAGGTTGAAATTGCCTTTTTGTCATACGTTTTGTCCAGATGACTTTATAGAAGTTTTGTGAAAAGGGATATGGACGTGCACTTGGTGACGACAGATATGCTACTAATCATAAAGTCTGAGGGCAAAGCTGCATATCTCAGGCATGTGATAAATGTATGATAAGTTGTTTCTAAATTTAGAAGAAACCAGTACTGGACTTGTATTGCATTTAATACTGAATATTGAATACTTGACCTACTTTATTTTATAATTGTAAAATTAGCTGAAAATTAAAATTGAAATTCACTCCCTAGCTGGCTAGGAGTCCATGGTTTTCCCCATTTATTCTTATAAATCCTTGCATAGTAAGAATGTGTGAGATAACTCTGAACATGATTTATGTTGACCTACTGTATACAAAAGGAATTGTGTTCTCATATATTATTCCTGTATCATTTGAGTTTATTTGGCAACAAATAATGCTGGGGGTTTTTTAGCTGAAGAGAAAAACTGTTCATGTTCTTTTATGAAAATTCATTCCCCATCCCAGCTGCAGCCTGAGGGTGTATTAGCATGAAGTCAGACCATAGTGCAACAAACAAAGCCACATCTGGAAGCTAGCTTGTTTTACACAGTCACTACATATTGCAATGTAACAGCTGCGCTTTAGTACTTTGTTGAAGCTAACTTTCACTTCATCGCTTAGTCTTTTACTGGAATTTTCGTATACATTCAAACGTAAAACATTGGTTTCCAAACAAGCTGCTGCTGCAACAGTCACCATTTAATTTTGAAGCTTGTTATAAAAAAAATAAAGTCAAACTGTTGCCATGAAGAATCCAATGTAATTTATTGTTTGAATGGCTTTAGGTCTCAAACTGCAATTACAGTAATGAGGCTTAAAGCAAATGTTTAAGCAGAAAGACAATTACCCTTCTAATTTGATCAACACATTAGGACTCTACCTTAGTCATAAGCCTATCCAGTGACTTATCTAAGAATTGTTTGGTCGCTTTTCTGTCAAGAAACGATCATCCTAGGTGAAGGACATTTTACTACATTACCTGTCAAATCTCTCAAGTTGTCATGGCTGTCTTTTTCACTTTGTCGGCCCTTCATCCAACCATCACTCGTACCAATGCTCCCATATAGACCTTCTGAGGCAGATGTCAGAATGGCTGCTTTTTTATGGAGGGTTTTATCTCATTTAAATAGAGCTAATTGACAGGGTCAACGCAAAAGTCTTATGAATTATTAACAATACAACATCTATACATCGTTTATATCCAGTGACATTGTGGATTCAATATTTTTCATGGACTGACAAGGACAGCAGCATTGACAGTGTATGACAGCATGCATTTATATGTGTGAGCACGAACAAGAACAAAAAACTGGAGGTATTACAAAATACTCCAAGAAGGGGACAAAAAAAACAAAACAAAAAAAAAACAAGCAAATTTATGTGTACATCTTCAACAAGTGGACTACTCCTGGCTTATTTCTGGATTCCCCACCCTGACGCACTTAAGCCTGCAGTCCACATGACAGATCTACAGTATACAAGCTGAATGTTTTAGTAAGCCAGGGTCCCAGGTTGGAGAGCACACTAGCATAGCTTGGGTACAGCACCCAAACCACATGATGATGAGTTCAATGATGATGAAATGAACTTACAGCCGTTCGCAGGATGAGAGATGATCAACTCTGATTTCATCTTGTCCTGCAAAACTAATTCAGCAAGCCTCTAAAGCATGTTTTCAAACAGATCTCATCTAACAGCTCTAGCTTTCTATATCAACTGAATATTTAATTGTATTTTGAGCCCAAGGCAAAACACATTTACACCTGCTTAGAAACACTGGCACAACTGAAAAGTTACAGTGCCTGGATTAAACATGCTAAAGGACACTTTATGTTTTTCATGTTATGAAACTTTAAATAAGCAAATAGCTCATTCATGATTAATATAAAAAGGTATGAATTCTATACTCAAGTATGTATGGTAAGACGTAATTAACCATTATGAATATTTAATAGTACTATAAATATGACACGGGTAGCTTGAGAGCTTTGCTTTTAATGTAAATTATGCAAAGAGAAATGTCTCCCTGGAGGGAGAATGATTTGAATTGAAAAGGTTAATTCCTTTCATTTAGGTCTATCGACACATAGCCTACAGTACGTTTTTCAACCTTGTTATTGTGAATCATTTTGCAGCATCAATTAAGCATCCAAATGGACAATTAACTCAGTAAATTTGGTTTAGGCATGCACAGGAGCTGTAGGCTTTTTTTGTTCTTGATACACCATAACACCAATAAGCTCCCCCTGTGTCCAAGAGCCCAGGCAGCCCTCCACACACATTCACTCTCTGTCCCTGTAAAACAGCCATGTATATCAGCAGGACATTAAAATGCTTCTTGTAAATACTTTAATATTTAGCCAAATCTTACTGCCAAGTGACTTGTCCCCTCAAACTACCCATCTCTCTCTCTCTGGCTAGCTTCCCCTCTTTTTTTTTTCCTTTTTTTTTTATTTTTACATCCCTCCGTCTCTTTTTATCGCTTTTCTGAATCTCCACATGGTTTTAACAAACCTCCTGCTCTCTTTTTCTCTGATGTCACTTTTTGATGTTCTTTGTTTATTTCGACATCTCTGCCCCTGCCTCTCTGCAAACTTGGCTATAAATCATTAGGAGATTATTATCAATTCAGGACTTCATAATTTGGCAGCAGCCAGAAGAGTAATGGTTTTATGAGCTGAGCGTCTGACCTATAACACAGAAAGACAAACAGACATACAGTCTGTCCAGCAAGCTGGCAGCAACTAGAGCCACGCTTCCCTCTCTCAGGTCTCATACAGTGTCTTATTAACTGAACTACCCCTGCCAAGGCATATTTGTTCATTTAGTCTCTCAGAGACAAATTAAGAACTGTTTGCATACAGCGTTTCCACTAAACTAAACCATGGTTGCCTGAAGGCTTTGCTGTTCTCCTGGAGACAAGAAGACCAAAGCAGAGCAGAACGACACATCGCTTGTAGGGCAGAACCAGAGTTAAAGTAAATAAAAGAAAGTAGTAGAATTAGGGGTTGTTGTTGAACATCTAAACAATTATATTAAAAAGAGGGCACCGGCAGAGGATAGTGAGTGCACCCCATGAGAGAGGCTGAGGCCCCGTTTACACGGAGACGCTGTGACAGTAAAACGCAACAGTTGAGTATCGGATTGGCCTTTCATTCACATGGCGTCGGTGTTTCACGGGGGTGAAAACGCAAGCTTTTGAATTCGGGCTCCAGGCTGGGGCGAAACTGATACGGCGGGCGTATCGCAGCCATGTGAACGAAACGGAGCGAACTCTCTGGCTGCGATGACCTCACGATGATAAGATTCATCGTGTGTCGCCGCCGAAAGAGCATCGAACACTTGCGGCAAATTGATCAACCTTTACCCAAGCACAGGGCGACCATACACAGCATTTGGGTAAGACTTTGGAGAACTAGCCGCTAAAGAGGATGTCTTGTAGGAAGTGGTTGTACTGGTGGGTGTCGCGCGTGTCGCGTTGTAAAGTTCCACTGCTCACTACTGACTGGGCGTGAGAACTACATCGTTTTCACTCTGTACAGACTGTAGACGGTCTGTACTTCAAATCCGGAGTGGGGTTGTTTCGATGCGTTTCTGTCACAGCGTCTCCGTGTAAATGGGGCCTGAAGTTCTCCAAGTGGCTGGCCCAGGTTTGAATAATCTGTGGCTCCTTTCCCGCATGTCTTTTCCAGTCTCCAATCTCTTTCTGACTCTATCCACTGTTCCATCTCTAAATAAAGGCATAAAAAAGCCAACGAATTAAAAAAAAAAGAGAAAGTAAATCTGAAGTCGGTGTCGTGTAACAGACTGTTACAAATTAAGGAGCAGAAGTATTTTTTCACTCTGGCTGCTTTAATCTAGTTCGCAGAGGCTGAAATTAAACTACATCTCAAAGAAGTTTATACTCATAAAGTGCAACAAGTGTTTAAATATGTCCTGATTTTAATCTGCAAGGTTCAAAGGAACTTTGTTTAAATATTTCAAATTATAACCGTTAGCAGTGACTTTCTCAACCCCTCTGCTAATGTGCCAGAACCAGCAAGCTAATGGTGATGACTGACAGCTGACAAGAAGTAGCCAATCAATCACAAGCTTGTTAAGAACTCCACAAATTAATCAACTTACCCTATCAAACTGACACCCCTCATTAACATGTTAATTAACCTTTTAAACCAATTACGATCAATTACACCAATTAAAAGCAAACTCTCCAGGGGAACGATCAGGTTGTCCGTCAATCAATCAAGGAATATTTGGAGGGAGCCAGAGGGGGAGATGTGGAGAGATAAGGGGTATTAAGGACATGAGGAGGAGACTGGGAAGGAACGTGTGATAACAGAAGAAAAAGAGGAAAGAAAAAAACAATTACTATGGCAACAAAGTGGATAAGAAGGAAGAGAGGTGTGTCTAAGAAGATACAAAAAGAGAAGGATGGGGATTGAAGATGGCCTAAACTTTCATTTCTATGAGCTCACTTTCCAAAAATGTGTGCTGCACATTTAGAATACTGCATTGCAAATCTGACTTGAATCTCTGTTGTAGTTGGATTTTGGCATTTGAAATATTTTCTAGATATACGTGAAACACACAAGAGAATCAACCCAGACATCTTCACTGAGCTGTCATTCTTTAAGTACAAGTTTGTCTTGGAGTGTCATCTTGGGTCATATTCAATTTAATATGCAAGTCACAGCCACAGATTAGGAAATTAAAGCAGTTGATTTCAAATCAACACTGACTTAACCACTGTTTCAATTACTTAATTGGCTTAATTGTCCTCAGCCGTGCAAGCGGCTCATGGGAGCGATACATATTTAACACTGTAGGGGTAAAAAAGGAACCTAACTTTTTTTAGTTTGAGGGTGCAACATATTCCCTTTTTATGACACATCTTAACCCATGTCTGATGCATGATTTTGTTTTCATTTTAAATATTGAACATCTGTCTATATGCATACTGTTATTTGAGACACTGGGAAGTGTGGGAAAGCAGATCATTATGAGCGCTGAATGAGATACTAACACCCTATATCATTGCACATGTTTGATAATGTACTTCGTTCCAAGCAAATAAACAAATTAATGTACTCACTATTATAAACTGTATTATGTGCGTACAGAGACACATACATAAAGAATTAGTGAATTTATCGTCAGAAATTTAGTAAAAGGGTTTAAAGAGTACAATTCCAGCAACAAATCAATACTTTTTCATTGAATAGTGTATCACTCATCTCAAAACTGGCTCAAGGGGGTGATATACCAAATAATTATGAGTTGCAACGTGGATCTGATCAGAACCGTGAAGGGCGTATTTGACACAAAAGAGGCTGAGAACGGTTCCAGGGTGTATGACTGTGGTAGGTGTCAGCAGCTCTGCCAACATTGGTGAATGATCATCATCACTGTGAAAGTGCAGCCCAGGGTTGAACATATAAATAATAAAATGTCAATGAGGGGGTTGCATTATAAAAAAACAAAATAAATTGTTAAAAAGTATTTAGAAGAACTATAGTACGAGTAGGAGGAGTGAGTACAGGAACATGTTCCTTTCTATTTTCATGTGTCATTTCTGACACGTGTTTGAATGCACCCTGTAATTAAGCGTGACTTGTAAACACAAACATGTTATTACTTTCTAATGAAATACTAAAAAGGAACACAAACCGGGAGAGCGCGTCACATTCTCTGCTCCCATTAGATGGCTTTTTTGGATGGGTGCGCTCCTTATTTTTCTTCCCTGAGTCGGCCTGATATGTCGGTGACTTGCTGTGAACTTGAACGTGCTAAAGAGAGAGGCGAGGCACAGCGGGGAGCGTGTCAATAATAATCAAGTGGCACTGTGCAATTTTGGTGTCAAGCATGACCATGATTTATGCTGCTGTTACCTGCCTACTCAGACCAGGTCACCGACACATTCAGGAAGGTACTCTGTGCTGTTTCCATGACTTTAGCTAACACAGCTTGAACGTTGTGGAAGTAAACTGCAAGTGAAACATGTAGCGATAGACTCAAAGAGCTGATTGGTTTACTTTGATTGATGCTAGCAAATCAAACACCCACTAACATTTTTTGTTCATCGTAATAATTTTCCAGCTGTACTGCAGGAGTGCCACATGCCTCCGGGTATGAAAATACCACACACAGCTCCATGCCCTGTGCACTTTGAAAGGCTGGATTGACTTTATGAATCATGCTCCACGTATGCATGAAACAACAGCCAGTTGTGTATCTGAGGATTGTGCCTTTTGTCTCAAGTAAAAGAAACAAACAAGAGACTAAATACAAGTATGTAAGTATAAAAAGATTGTTCCAGCCTGTCTGTGCAGTTGTTCTACACACTCTGCTCCCATTATGGCCGTGTGGCAACATGGCCCAAAAGATTATTGGATTTTTTTGATTTTTTTCCCTTAACACCAGTTAAGAGATGTGTCAAAGACATTGAAATTAAGTCCTATGAGCAGAAACCCTGGAGGAAAAGAACGAGTATGAGAGAGGGAATTGGACAGAGGGAGAGAGAGAGAGATGTGGAAAAACAGAGAAAACTGTAGCAGAGAAGAGACGGGAAGATTGGAGTCAACAAGCGTAATTAAAGGCAGTTAGAGGCAAGATGATGAGGAAAAACTGTCAGCTGCAAAGGAAAAATATAAAGGCAGAACTGGAAAAGAAGACAAAGAAGCATTAACAGAACAAAAAAAAAATCGTTCTTAACCAAAACCAAGACAGTGGTAGATAATTCTTGTCAATATTTAAAGCATGTATATACGTACATGTGTGTCTGTGTGAGTGTGTCCATTGCAAAGCATGTCTCTCTGCATCTAATTATGGCTTACCTTGATAATGTGCACTGAAACCACGGTAACGGTGGTTGCCATCAGTCACAAAATGTAGCCGAAGCCAGTTTTTGTTGCTAACGACTGGAGAAGGGACATTACTGCCTGACAACCTGAAACAAAGACAGAAGGAACATCAGTAAAACAACAACAGCAAAAAAAACCATCCTTACACCCTCTCCCACTCAAAGTACATTGGCCTGTATCTTCTTTTTATTTTACCTGATCCTACAATAGATCCCTTAGGGATGAGCTAGAATGAAACAGTGTTACAAAATTAAACTTTAACCCCTTGACGCCTATTATCGCAAATTTGCATCAAACCGCTTCTGGTCCAAATGCAGCCAAAACAGCGTCCGTATTCCTCGACTGCCGGTTGATGCACTTTCAATACATACCTAGGAAGCTTTTGCAAGCATTAGTTTGTCAGAGGACCAGTCGGAGACAGAACAACATCCGTTTGATGTGCTATTTATGTGCTATTTTTATGTCATATCTATTTATGTGCTATCATTATGTAATATCTATTTATGTGCTATTTTCAAATAAACTTTTCTCAACTTAATTTAGCATCTACTTGAAAACAGAAACATGTAAACAAATTCAGTCGTCAGGGGGTTAATTGATGCGTGCCTGAATACATACAAAAAGAGAAGGCAGTGAATACACATAAAAACCATATAGCTACTCTGCAGAGGATTACGGCAACAGTCTGTAAAGAAATGCAGAGAGTGCAACGGCATAGACAGTTTGGGTTTTGTTAGCTCAAGATTCCTTTCACGAACATCTTGCCTTTTTTGTGTTTGTGATTATGTGCTGCTGTCTAAGGTAAAGCGAGAAGGAAGTGGGTCATTGACTGTAATGTCACAGACTAGAGTACTGTACAAAGAGTGTCAGGACATCTCTGTCTGTTGTAACTACACTGTTAGTGCTGCTCCTCTGGAGAAACTGGGGGATTACGCTGCATCTAACACTGTTAATAGGGCATGTTTTGAATTCAATGTTTTTCTCTTATTCTGGCCATATTCAATAAGTTGAAACTAACCAAGTAAAATGACTTATTACCAATGACTATACCAACTTTTTAGACAACCATATGCCACTTCTAACAGTAGCAATGTGGCCAGTCCTATTGAAGCAGCTTATGAATTGAAGCTTTTAAAGGGAGACTGCAGCAACAACGGTGAGTTGAGGATAAGATCCACGAATTGGAGCCCAACATTAACATAGCTCTTGTGTCTGGCAAAGGGAAGAGTGTTCCGTGATGTGACCGCTTTCAACACTAAGGCCCCGTGTCCACCTAGCAGTTTTTTCCGGGCAGAAAAGCGTTGGCTGTGCGCTCGCATGAGCGTTTTGTGTGCTGAGAGAAAAAGTACTGCACGTCAGCTCTGTCTCCATGACAACAGTTTGTTGACAACGGCCGATGTAGGAACGACACAGCGCTGTTGCTTTTTACTGCAAATTTTATAATATTTGAGATTGTTTGTTTCCTTTCCTATGAGTATAAATCAGAATATTCTCGCCCCGTTAATTTGGCTTCATAATGACGGCCCCATTATCACAGCTCCAAACAGACACAGAGCGAGGAGGCTGTGGGTACAACACAATCCGTAGGAGACAACAATACGGGGAATATCACCGCCTTGTCTGGGAGTTGTTACTGGATGAAGCCCCGTTCCAGTCATAGTTCAGGCTTCATAAAATGAAATGAATATGAAACTGAAACAGCCAAGACCAATTTCTTTCCTTTTTTAAAGCGCATGGAGCGGCCGCACAAAAACAACAGAGCACTTCTTAAAAAGACGCTAGCCACTGCGCTTTTCGTCAAGGTGACGGCCGAAAATGCTCTCTACCCACTGAAAACAACTGAAAAAAAGACGCTGGCGCTGAGAAAAAGAACGCTAGGAGGACACGGGGCCTAAGGTAATAAAACAACCATGTACACGTGTAACCTGAAATACAAGTAGCTCATATACAATGTCTGCTGGTAATAATGCTCCATACATCCCATCCATGGTTTGATGTATGGTGCCTCCATCGTGCAGCGACAAACAACAGGTGCTGTTTCTCTCCAATTACATTTCCATAGAGCAATTTTTTTGTAGTATATCTCCTTGGTTGTTACCTGTACTACACACGTCAACACAAGTATAAGAGTGGTCTGCCCTCTCATGTTAGGCTGTCTTCTTCTATAAGCCCCTGCTGTTAACCTTCACAGTCCATTAATATCAACATGTACCCACACAAGGACACATCCTTACACATGCACATGGATGGTGCATAGACACCTTTTCTCCACCTGTACCCATCTAATAACAGAAGACTAAAGTGGAGCACATGAATGCTGAGGCGGTGTTTTAGAAGGTGTGTTCCTCCGTGTGCTGGTTTGTGTGTGTGGTTTTTTTTGTGTTTGTGTGGGTGAGACAGACGGAAGGTCACCTTGTGCCCTAGTTCAGTCAAATTTTCTGTTGTCTGTTATTAGTCACACACAGTCTCACACACAGGAATTGGTATTACAGACCGAGATAAACACCAACATCCTGATTTTGATAGTAAACAGTGACGACAGTGCCAACACAATTATACAGTTACATGAGGATGAATAGAGGTGAACACCAACAATAATGACAGAAACATCTTTAGTTTGCAATTACACAATCACAGTTTTTTGTGGCCCTCAAGGGAATAGTTACACTGTAATAGCAGGGTTCTCTAAATGCTGGTTGTCTAGCCATGTCAGTTACACTTGTTTGCTGAGACAGTAGATGTTTTACCCTGTCTTTATTCTTCAATACCTCATGTTTTTTTATTTATTTATTTTTGTACTTTTGTACATTTGGTGATGTTTTCTAAGCCAATCATACAGACAGAAAATGTCACCATCTGACAGAAATCACATTTTGTGGTTAATGGTTGAGGTGGCACAAAGTCATTGTTTTGCAAGTCACAAGTGAGTCTCAAGTTTTTGGTCTCAAAACTCAAGTAATTTCAGGCAAGTTCCAAGTTAAGTGAGAAGTCCTAACCTTTTGATTTCGAGTCCTAAAAAAGTAATTAGTGCTCTACATACAGTAGGGCCCTAAACACATTTAAACCTCAAGTATTTTCAAGTCACTCGGCTCAAGTCCAAGTGAAGTCACAAGAGATGGGATAGATGTCACAGTCGAGATGGCCAATCTGACCGAGCTCAGCTCCAGAGAGCCGCCATGCTGCTGCTGGTGGACTGTTACACACACAGCTTTCGCACGTATTTTTTTTTGAATGACAGAACTTCAGCGTTTCTACAATTACTTTTAATTCAAATTGGTAATCAATGCTTAATTAATGCTTAATCAACCAGGAACCTGGAGGAGAAAGTAAATGGAGATACATCTATAACCAACAGGAATAACTCATGCAAAGAAAAGTGCCTTAAGTTAGAAGAGGTATATCTTATATACATTCATTTTAAATGACTTTGTTGTTACACCTCCTTGCGTCAGGTTGGTAAATCATAAGATACTTGTTCCTTTTAGATGACCACAGACTATAAAAGTTTGTGATGCGGACTAAATTGTAATCAAAAAAGCAGGCATAGAAAGTAGATGAGTACCAACTCTCGAGGGACCCATGGGTGCCTAAAATAGATTAACCTTTTCCAAAGAAAGAACTCTAGTCTCAACTTTCACAAGATACTCAAACAGAGACAACTTGTGTCACTTCAATAACAGTGCATACACAGCTCAGATAATGTACACTGTGATGCTAAAATAGGCTAACAGGTGTATCTTCACACAGCTCCAACTGCCCTGTGTCTCTCTAAATCGTGCATTTTTTTTATATACCCTACCTGGTGTAGCTAACAAGCATTTAGTTGGAGTTGTTTTTGAAGTGCAAACTTCCTGTTCCACAACCTGCACCTCTTTCTCTGTGCTTTCTTTTCTACTTGTGTCTCTTCATACGTGTGCTCAAACGTATATTACTCATGCTTACAGCTCTTTATTCACTTTCAGCTATGGCATCGTTTCCCAAGTGCATCATTAAGGGTAGAGTGTAGTGCATATTCAATCTGTTCCAATATTAAAACAAGAATTAAATCATAAATCTATACAGAGACCCTGTGCGTGTGTGTGTGTATTTGCGTGTGCTGTGCGTGTGTGTGACGGTAAAATATTAAACTGCATGCTCAGAAAGCACTTAACAACTCAGAGCTGCAGACTGAAGGTTTAATTATAAAAATCTCTCCTGAAGCAGAAGGTCAACATTATTTGGGGAAACACTCTTCCACTACAAGTCTTTTTGTCTCAATAAGCACTGGACAGACAGAGCTGGGATCCTAAATGGCTTTAATGCATTCATGTAGAAGGGAACATGAGACTGGAAAAAAAAAAACCCAACCCTATGGCTGCTTGGCTACTACATGGATAATTAAAGCATCAAATGATACTTCCAGCAGAAAGACTAATAATTCAAAAAAAAAACCATCCGCCTCTGAACTGCTGTGGAGCTAGTTGATTTTCCCCATGTGGACAATTTGTAATGCATTATTAAATCATTCATCTGTGCTGATGGCTTCTCTCCGTGACTCGTAAGTGTTTCCCCAAGATATCTGCAATAAAAGCACTTCCGAGGTATTATAGATCATCTTCAGATGGGCTGCAGCGTTTTTAATACCTCACTGTGAGAGGGGGTCCAACGATGAATTTGACAATGACATAGACGTTAATTAGTTGAATTTTGGACTTTGCACTAAGAACTTCTACTCCTTAAAAACTTGTCAAAGAGGAAATAAGGTGCAACAATACCTTTTTAAAGAGCAAGACCTAGTCATTTCTTTGCATGAAATATATTCTATACCTTTAGAAACACGTCAAGTGAAGTTGCAGGATGTTCTTCGCTACGTCTATGAAAAGATATTTCACTATATGGATTAATGTAGCGTTTCAATTTAAAGCAAAAGAAAGATTCAGACTTGATACTATCAAGACTATCCATGACTTTGAATATTAATGATTTACCCGTAGTCTTAAGAAGGAATATTTAAAAAAACAAAAAAACTGTGTGACAAAATCTTGTTAATTTGTTAAAATTAAGAGTGTGCTTGTTGTGTTCCCTGAAGAGTCAGAAGAAATTATCCTTACAAAGGAGTTACTTCTGTGAGAATGTGATTCAGAATAATGTTTAACACCTCACAGGGGTAAGTCAAGAATAAAATGCCAACAGTGCTTTCTTTTGTTAAACTTTACAGGGAGGTAACAACTCAAATGCCTACAAGCACATCATAGATTCTGACAATCATCCCTTAAATTAGGTGAATGTTTTCTGTGTTGAACTGCAATGAATTTTACTGCAATAAATAATAGCACGTGTGTGTGTGTGTGTGTGTGTGTGTGTGTGTGTGTGTGTGTGTGTGTGTGTGTTTGTCTCCAGGAGAGACAGACTATAAAGCACAGGGTTGCCAGAGGGAGCAGTGGAACATAATTGATTAAATACACTGGACCAAAAGAGCATCTCTTCCTCTCTCTATCTCTCTGTCCACCATCCCATCATCCATCCTCTGTGCCCACTCCCCCTCCTCCTTCTTAACAGAAATACAAACTAGCTACTGCACCAGCAATGTGGGGATGAGAGAGAGAGAGAGAGAGAGAGAGAGAGAGAGAGAGAGAGAGGAGGAGAGAGAGAGAGGGAGGAAATAAAGAAGCATGAGGTGGAAGGAAGGCGGTAGGAGACAAAGATCGATGGCGGTACGGTGAGACATGTAGGGAGAGCAGGCGGGAAGCAAGGCGGGAGGGGAAGAAGACACATAGAGTCTGACAGAGGTACACTGATTTATTTGTTAGCTTGTTAATTATTTACTTCTGCATTTAAGAGGGATGTAATCAGAGTTGCTTAAAAAACAGCTTTGATTGTGGTTAATTTATAAATAAAACATGATTTACTTCCGAATAAGAAGGTCATTTTCTACTACGCTGAACACATGACAGGAAACACTTTAAAATGATTGAATGTAGGGATGCAAACTTTTCTTTATTTCTCAGTTTTTCTTTCTTTCTTTTGGAGCAGTTTAATAACTTGTTGTAATAGATACACATGCACATATGGACATACTGCACATGTTTATATTGAGATTGCATCTTAATAGCCAAGCATACAGGGCAATGGATGGCCCAGTGGTCGTATCGCGCGTCCCACGTTCAGAAGCTAAAGTCCACGTCAGAGTGGCCGTTGGTTTGGACAATAATGTATGTAAGATGTTGAGACGGTAGTATAAAAATGACTGACTTATGTCTGACTTACATTGGTATGTTCTGAAAAATTATTTCACTCCAATTATTTGTTATTATGTCATACATATTTTACTTCCAGACAACACATTCAATTAGTTGTGCTACACTGGCGCAGATACACAAACAATATTTTTACTGTATATCACAACTTTGCTTTCTCTGAACACCATCCTGCATCTTTAACACACTGCTGCATGAAACTGTGTTTCAAATGAGTACAAACGTTCATCATATAAATTATTTCTTCGCTTTGCTGCGAAATGCAATCGTAGCGATCCGGGTCTTTCATTTCTGTGCAATCTCACTCCTCTGAGAGATACTGCATTGTCCAGTCAACAAGGGGAATTTAATCTCATAAGTGGCATCTTGCAGAGAAAAGGCAGATGGATATTCAACCCTGGCAATTTGATATTTGACTTGAGAGATCGCACATGTGAAGAGGTTCTGAGTTTCTACCTGCGGTGTAGTGAATGGATCTGCACACAAACGTGCGATCGTTACATTCGAGGCAACATTGATGAGAGAACTACACGTGCCAACACCAAGTGTTGTGCGTGTGAATGCACGTCTGTGTCTGTGTGAATGTGTGTGGCTGTTTCACAAGACGGTAGGGGAATGCTGCCTAATCAGGCAATCTGTCTTAATAGCCTCCACTAATTAAGACGAGGGGGGGGGGGGGATCTGCCACACACATACAGCTGCAAACACACATGTACTGTATGAGAACATTTCAGTTCATTCACATGCACACACACCAACACACACAGCGAGACTGCAGGAGTGTTGGGCTGAATGTGGTCTAGGTGGAGCCGTCATCAATCAGTATACAGAGACAGAGAAGTCTTCTCTGTGTGTGTGTAGGGTTGTTGCATTCGCTGCGAATGTAAGGGTATGAGTGTGTTGTTTGTGTGTGTGTGTGTGTGTGTGTGTGTGTGTGTGTGTGTGTGTGTGTGTGTGGGTGCTTAAGAAAGCGGGCCTGCTGTGTCACTCTCCATCAATCTCAAGTGAGCAGAGAGTAATCAGTGTTCACAACAGGACCCTGCTCTGTCTCTCCCTCCCCTCCCTTTATCTCATCAAAATTTCTCTCCTCCTCCTGTTCTCCGCTTGTCTCCTTTCAGAGCAGCAAGGTGTTTTGAAAGCGGCTGGTTCACGCCGACTGACACAAGACACAAGTGGGTGACTCTTAAACAAATTAAAAGAAAAGACTCCTTAGTTTGATCATTCAGAAATGGAAAATGGGTAATGGACGCTGTGTACATTTTGGAAGCTTACATTTAGTCCTCGACTCGTCTTCAGACAAAAATGCTTGTTAGTTTTAGTCGATGACAACATGTTAGTCTTTACTTTTAGTTTAGAAAATGCCATCTTTGAACTTCTATTGGAAAAGTCTCATCTCAGGTATCAGTGAATGGTATCTAGGCAACAAGTTGTATTCTTCTTTTCAACTACTGTGTCTGTTAACGCAAATACCAGTTCTTTTCTTCATTTCACTTTACATTTGTCTTTGCACTTTCGCAACATCTTTGTACCATACAGGCTGAGCGCTCTCAGTTCTCGGTCAGGCTATTGTTAGATTGTTAAAGCGTTTGATCGTGTCAGCTCGTGCTCTGCTTCACGAACAAACCTGCTCCTGATCCTTTCCTGGCGGCGAGCGCACACATCTCTCTCTCTCTCTCTCCTGCTTCTATTTTGACCAACAAATAACACGTATAGTGGAGGAAAATATCATGGACTTTGAATGTCAGAATCATTACCGTCATGTTTTGTCTCTTTAATGACAACAACATGTTTCTTATTATTAAATATCTACTCCTCTCTTTAACACCTCGTCTTCCTCAGGGGAAAAAAAAAATACAGTTTACGTTCATTTGTCCTCGTTCATCATTTTTGATAACAAAATTGACGACGTACTGTAAAGTCAGAAATATGCATCTCTCCCAAAGCACAGTCTGCAAGGCTCTGTAAAACAAATTGAGCATGCTGACATAAATTTAGCTCTGGAAGAACCACTTTAAAGACTTCAAAAAGGAACTGCTAAATAAATTAAACCTCAACTAACCGCTATCGTATTTTGAGGCAGAAACAGCTGAGCTTTGTTTATGACAGAGGAAAGTACTGAGTGTTAAACATTGTATCCCATCTGTTGGGTAATTCAAGCTTGCGATGGCAGAGCAGGCAGGTTATGGATACAGGCAGCTTCTTCTACGGATACGGTAAACGCAGTAAAACACTTCATCACATCTCAAACACGTTTAGGCTTTGGGTTTTTTTACACTAGAGAGCAAACCACCTGACAGAAAAAGATGATCATAATCTTTGCATACTGACATGACGAAACTTTGGCCTCATCAGCTTTAAATGAAAACAGGATTTGGTGAGGTTAGCTCGGACTGAATAGTCCTGTTTTATTAATCAGAGGTTTGTTTGTATCCATCCATTATTCAGCTGTTGCATATAGCTATATTTTTGTCTCTTTGTAACATGTTCGCTTCCTTGGCTCAACATGGGAAAATGTGCAGCCTCTTATAAGAAAAGTGAAAAAGAAACAACTTGTTGATTAAGCCAAGGCTATATACTGTTTATTATTCCTTCCACTCTCTGCTATATGTATTTCTTTCTCTTGTGTGTAAGCTTTCTCTTTCTCCCTCTCTCCAGGGTTTTACTCTCTTCCACTGACTATTCATTCCTTTCTCTTCGCACAGCTCCTCACAGGAGACATTGCAGTTCTGAGCAGCTCCCTGGCTACGTCTCAGTTCCCTTCATTTCATCCATGCATCCCTCGCTGGCCTCCTCAACTTACACCGTAGTGCCTCCCACTACAGATGCGTGCGAGAGATGCAAGGAAACGAAGCGAAGGAGAGAGAGAACGAGGAAGTGTTTAAAGAGACATGAGACGGCCTTATCCACGTAGCAGCGTCATGTGAAGCAAAGTCTGCTTGTGAGCGCGACGAAGACAATGTTGGTATGTCCATTTTGTCAGTTTGATGGTTTTTTTGAACGTCCGTCTTTTCTCTGTCGTGTCTCGGTTATATCATGTCTACGCTGATGTTGGGAAGTTTCGTTGAAGTTCGATCCACTGCAGCGTCCAATCAACGAGTCATATTTGATAAGGGGGGCGTGTCTGTTCATACGAAGTGAAGTCGGCTCTTGCGTGTCCTCGCTCATTGCTCCTCTCTCTGATCCTCATTTCAGTTATAAAGCTTTGGGATGCTCCGTAACGCGGCATGTGTGGAACGACTTTCAGTAAGAGGAGATGGCATTTAAGAGAACTAAAATGTGTGTGTGTGTGTCAGAGTCAGTGTGTGTGTGTGTGTGTGTGTGTGTATGTGGGACAGCGGCGTAATCAGAGCAGAGACAGAGAATGGAAGAGAAGGGGGCAGAGACAAGGGAGGGAGCTGATGTTATTATTATTACATTACATTATATTATAATTTCTGCTGCTACCACCAGTGGCTCACTGCTATTCAAAACACTCCAACAGAGCACATTCACACACCAGGGCATACTCAGCATCACAAGCAACCAAACAAAGACATTATACATGCACATACACATTGCACACACTGGGTTTAGAGCTGGGAATGACAATGACAGCATATTTATGCAGCGAGAATTAATTTGCTGTGCCCTGGCCCAAATACATATTGTGCTCCAGTGGTGCTCAACCTCTGGCTTGATCTCTCGGGTTTGGCTGCACATGGAAAGGTTATTTGCTGTGGGAATGGTAAATATCATCCGAGTCAACAGAGTAGTGCTCTGTGATAAAAAAAAATAAAATAAAAAAAAAGTAAGCTGTTATTTGAAAAATATAAATTAAATAAAAATGCTGCTGAGGCGCAGACAGTCAACAAAAGCAGACTCGATTCAGGGCATGTTTCAGTCTTTCAGGGCTTTATGAACATATAAAGAGTGAGGAAGCAGTGAAAATAACATTAGTTATTGCTTTTTTTTTCACCCTGAGAGATTTTGGATTCTCTATAAGCCAGGGGCAACTGTTAGGATGAGAGTTGAAAAATAAGATCAAATGCATAAGAGATAATCGAGACTTTTGTCAAGACTCGTGTCATGGTGCTCAGTGTAATTAAGTGCAAAAGTTGAAGATGCCTCAAAGCCCTTGAGTAGAACTGACCTATTTTGTTATTTTTATTCACAGTGAATGTGTTTAAAGTCACTTTGTTTATGCAAACACTATAATCTTATTATCATACACTAATCTAATTATGAACCTTGCTTTGAATCTTACGGTAATTTGATTAAGCTGTTTACATGCATTGCAGAAGATGATTTATCTTAATACACCCATCTTAATACAATCTTGCATACAGTTTTTTGATTGAATTCATTGTCATTTGTCTTTTTTTCCCCTTAAAGGCAAAGACAGCAGTTAGTTCAAACGTTGCCCTTATGAAATGCAAATCATCAGCCCATGTCATGTCTGTGTTCACAGTAACACTTCTGCAGTTTGATTGGATTTCAGACATTATATTCAGCTTTGATACAACAGAAGCTCCACATCCCGGGCCAGCTGCACAGCTTGGGAGAACTCAGATGGACCGGCTTAGTGGCCTTATGGTGTTTACATCTCTGAATAATCTCCCTATAATGCCTCTAATTTCACAGTTCTTCACACATTGTAATCCTACAGTGAACACCTATATTAAAGAAACAGGGGATTAAGTTGTTGTAATATTGACCAAAACTAAGTGCAGTATTCTCCAGTCATCAAAAAACGATGAAGATTCAAGCTCGGAGAGAAGCATTTTGTCAGTCAAGAGGTAGTTCAGCAAATCAGTAAGTACTATTTAAATAACTACTATTTAAACAAGACTGAAATGAACCACCAGTATTCATTGTGTGGATGTTACTGCAGGAGCTGAAAGGAAAAACATAGCTCTACTCTCCAAAGCAAACTGACCTGGTGTTTCCAATTGTAAAGATAACACTGGAGAAACAGTTTCATGAAAAAAGTGATTTTCTGGCACTAGTTGTTAAAAGCATGGATCCTATGTAGAGAAGTTATCGCCTTCAAAGGGGCAGCACTGGGTGTGACTTATACCCTCGGTCAGCCTGTGTTATCACTGAATCTGACTGTTTCCACTGTCTTGTCTCGATAAAGGCCTGAAAAGACTAAAGAACAATGTTACAAAATAAAATAAATAAAAAACAAAACAGTATTTAAATTGACATGGAAGGGAGGGAGCGGTTGTGAAATGACCCTCACTATCTTATTGATTTGACTTTGATTTTGACGTAAGGAGTCCTCCAGTTTCATATACTTTTTATTGGCTCCACCTGAAGCTCCTAGTCTCCAATAATTACCTGACTTGGTTATAAAGACTGGCAAACCCCTCAATAACCAATTTTCTGGCAAAAAAACAAAAAAAAAAACAGAAGAAAAAACCCAGACCTATAAAGTGGAGCCTTGGGAGCTGCCAGCTGAGCAGGTAATTAGTGATCCAAATCCTTCATCCAGTTTAATGGTATTTACAAAAAATGGTGAACTATAATACTAAGAAAGTTGTCTGTTTTAATGTTTCACCAAAAGCATGGATTAATGTTCTTGACTTATGTTAATGTTGGCTGATGTCAAATGTCTGGATGGCACTGGAATTAAAAATATAATATATACGATTTAAATATAGCTTTGTGTCCTTGTCTGCCTTTTTCTGTCCCCCTCAGTGTGTCCGTCTCTTTTTCAACAAACTTCTTTCTTAACCCAATAGTGTCTTTGAGGGCTTTCTGTTCCTGTTACTTCTCTTCTTTGCTCCCCAATAGCTCTTCTATCAACTCAGATCTAGCACCCCCAAACTGTCTCTAATTCTGCACCCCTGGTTTTGTCTCCCCCCCCTACCACAACAACTGAACTCTAATCTCCACATCATCTGTCCTTGTTCCTCTTCTCACCCCAATTATCCTTTCTGCACCTTTTTTAACCACCTTTTCTCTTTTGTCTCCTGTCGTTTTTGCCTTGTTCTGTACGACCTGACACTGCCTCACTAAAAAACACCTTGACACCTTTCTTGCTAACTTGTCACTTTGTCTCCCCTCTCTCCTGTCCTCTTGTGGCTTCCACAAATCACAAAAAAGGTCCCCAACAGATTTAAGTAATTTGTTTCAAAAGCTATTAAAGGTGTGAATTAATTTGAGGGTAAATTTGCTTAGGCAAAGATAGAACAATGGACTTGTAGACCTAAATTACACTTTGGGCCAGCAGAAATTGGTTTTAAGAATTTATGTTCAGGAAAAACAGTGTGAAGGTCACAGTTACGCAATTATGCATAAAGATCCACATGAAAATAGCCTGCATCATGAAACTGTTCACAAGCTCCAAATGAGAGTTGTTTGACCAATTAATTTTCTGTTAATCAATTCTCAATACTCCCTCCCAAATTTTCAATAAATATTTGATGTTTGATACGATTTGTATGTTTTATTTCAATAGAAGAAGAAGAAAAGAAGATATAGATACAAAAAGCTTGAGATACTACACTAAAGCTGCATCAAACGTTTTATTTCTCACTCAACAATAAGATTAGGAATCACTGAAATATGACAGTTTGTGGTTTTTATATGTCAGTGTTACTTAACCGAGCATATTAAAATCTTTTCTGCTTAAAGTTTCAGCACTGTTTCACCTCCTCAGTGTTGTTTCGGTGCAACAACTTGCAATAGTGATGCCAGAGTGAGCTCCAGGAGAAGTAGAGAAAATCAGCAAAAATGAGATTTTTAGGAAATATTGGGTCAAATGTTGCAATGCGCTGGTGTGTTTGCGACACATTTCCCAGGGGTTCTACTGCTGTAAAGTTATAGTTGGACAAATGCTCACAGGCAGCACTGCAGATGAGTAGGAGTTAAACAATATGCAACTGGCAGGTGATCGTCCTTTCAAGCAGCTTCTATCAAAACTACCTTTTTATGTTGGCTATTTAAGCCGCTGCCACGAGCCCAGGCTCTTGTGGAAATTTAATAGCTAGAGTGTATATACAGTACATTAGAAATATATTTAGTTCAGTTCTTTCTAGTCATAACCATGAAAGATATCCATAAAGACAACATTACAATCCTACATTGTGTTATAACATGTCAACATAGTTCTTTCTTGGACAAATCAGGCCAATTTTGCCATTCATGTCTATTGGGCTTTCAATTTCAGATATATACAGCTATCTTAATCTTCTTCACCAGTATTGACGTTCTGGAAATTTGCTACAGGTTTCTTCCTTGGAGAAAAATCTCAAATATCTACAATCCAATGTTTACCAGTCATTATATTACTTCTGGATACCCAAATATAAAAGATCGATTATGAAATGTTTCATATCCACATGCAAATTACTCTATAATGAGCAGTGACTAAAACCATTAAAGATTTCCTCTTGTAATTTCCCTATGATATTCATATGGTAGTTTCAGTAGCTTGCATGTACGTGGTGGCATTTTTTCCTATGCAGAGATCTGCTCACATTCCCTTTTTGTCATCAGAAAGCTTGGTGTATATCATTGAGGCCCTAAATAATGTGGTGGATACATTTTCTCGCTCATAAAACATTTTCAAAGTCAACTTGTGTGTGTGAAACCTGCATTATTTACATCCATGTTTGCTAGCTTGCTGTCCCAGCAGTTTGATGGCACACTGCTGCTTTTCTTGCCGCATTACTGAACCTGTCAATCATTTGAATAGTGTGAAACAATTGGAAGAAACGTGTGTTGTGTCACCTGCTTGTGCCTGTACACGTGAGTCCTCACGCAAGCTAGCATGAGACACAAAACCACACCTCAATACAAAGCCCTTTTATGTCATTAAGATATCTGGTCAGGAATGTAGCTGTTATTAGCGGGCAAGAACTCCACACGGTCCCTTTAAACTCTGCACAGCAAAGCTTTTACTACTGAACCGCTTCTACAAACAGAGGCACAGAGAATCATGTGAGATGCTTGACAAAATCAGGTTCAGGCTTTTGACTCAGGAATCTGAAACTCATGTGTCCCTGTTTCTGTTTAGGAAACCTTAACCTCAGATTTTAATACTTATTTAATCCAATATGTGTGTTTGTGTGTTGTGCATGCGAGAGAAGCAGATGTGTGTTTGCTTGTGTTCAAGGTCACTGCTCCATTTCCTATTCTGGTTGGTGTTGCTATCCCAGCATCCTCTCTGCCAGAAGCATTGATTAGCACTTGCTAAGCATAATATCCTGCACAAACACACACACACACACACACACACACACACACACACACACACACACACACACACACACACACACACACACACACACACACACACACACACACACACACACACACACACACACACACACACACACACACACACACACACACACACACACACACACACACACACACACACACACACACACACACACACAAAACTCTTTCAGACTAAGGTCAGACAATTTAACTACAGTTCATTCAAAATTGTCAGCAGGTTGGTGATATCTGTGGGCGTGCATCACCAGCTTTCCTTCCTTCCCGCAGGTCTGCACATCCACCTGCTCTCGATAAACACTGTTACGTATTGCTCCAGTCAATATAACACTTTACCCTGACACAGCCTACATTCATATTAATCTCATCTTTCTATCGATCAAATTCCTGGCAAACAATGCTGGATATTTTCTATTTTTCATCTCATTCCAGAAAATATTGCATGCTTTGTTGAGTTTTTAATGTGATCCTTGGCACATACAATTGTCATGTCATTCTTCGGACTGTATTTAATTTCAACTTGTTTTATAATGTAACGCTTATCGAGTGTGTGTGATATTTCTATTTAAGTTTCTTAAAGGTGTGAAGTGCATGTTTGACCAGTGATCCTGTCAAGCTGTGCCTTTTGTGTTGTTAATCAAATTTAAGACAAATTTGTTAGCCTCCAAATTCCAAACACTTAGAAAAACCGTTTTTCATACTGCTTCGTGAATAGTTGTTTGTGCAAATGTTGATTTTAGCAGCCGAGTCAACACAGTTCTAGATCCTTAAACTATCATTATCAGCCACATTTTCACAATGATTCAAGTAAATATTCTTTCAAAGTACAGCAATGTGTGTGTCTTGGCACGGTTAAGTCTCTGCCAAACTAAGTGCATATAGGGCGGCAGGACAGCAGGAGGTTGATGACATGGCTTCAGCTCCAGTTCAATACTGACAAAATAGGTTTTCTGCGAGAAGTGCTGCTTAAAAACACACATCCTTGACATGTAGATGATTGGTGAATGACAGACTTTGAATAGCCTGGTCCACAATTACTGAGAATTTGGTGATGGGTTGTCAAGTGTGTGCACCTTTGAGCACCAAACATAGCGTCCTATATTCTGGAATCATGCAGAGAGAAATATGGGCAAGAAAGGGAGAGAAAAAAAGACACGTGGATGGATGGATAGTAGCAAAGAGAAAAGAAGAGAAGAGAAAATAAAGTCGAACACGGAGAGGAAAGCTGGAGATAAAGCAGTGAAAGACCAAGAGCCTGGTAGAAATCCTTCTATTTAAGATGCTCTACTTGGTTTCAAGGGCAACTGGTTCTGAAACAACAAAATATAAAACCTGCGTGTGTTTGTGTGTGTTATGGTGTATCAGGGTGTGTAGTGTTAGGCTAGGATTACAGGCACTTAGCTCACAGCGATATACTGCTCTCATAGGCGCGAGCATACCTCTCTGCATACTGATTAGACACAACTGTCTGTGCGAGAAACAGACAAAGAGTGTATATGCTTGTGAATTTGTGGATGTGAACATGGATGTAGGCAACAACTGTGTGTATTTGTTTCTGTGTGTATGTGTGTGTTTGTCAAGCCACCATTGTCAGCCCTGCAGCAACTGATAAACACATAACTAATTTTTCCACACTCTCAACATTTTAGCAAATCAGCCATTAGCTTTCTCTGCTAATTGCCGTTGGAAATTAACATTTTGGCTATTAGCCCCTTTCCACAAATTGCCAATGGAAATTAGGGTATTAGCACTTAGTGTTGTGAGGCAATTGTTAAGGAATGAAGTAGGATGGCCTAGTTTTCAGCGACTTTCCTGCAATGTAAAGGGTCAGTAGTTTAAATCCTGCCAAAGAGGTGCAGCAGTTTTAGGAACAAAAATGTCTATGATGTATATTTGTACACCACATTTTCTTGAAGGACTTCATCTGTAGAAAACAACTATGTTTTTTTAATGATAATTTACAGAATTCATTTGTGTCTTTTCCATATTACCAAGAAAGTTCATTGATGTTCAAAAACTAGAATATTCTCTAGTTTGAACCACTCTTGAGAACCAGCCTCCTTTGACTCGGGTTTATGGTGCTGGGGGGAACAGTCCAGCACTATTTAAAGAAATGGCTGCCAAATCATCAACATAAAAATCAACATAAAACTACTTAATTTACGGTGAACAATGCATAAGCAAGAAACTTATGTCATAAAATGTGTATTTGTGCTGAACAAAACCCATAAAGGACAACATTGTCTCTTTTGTTGTACAAAGCACCTGGTCCAGATTTGCAGTGTGCATCTGATACCTCAAACAGACTGTTCACACAATTTACAGAAAGTTAAAAACATTTTTTTTTAAAAATCCTGCCCGTTCAAACAGAAACTGCTTTGCCTGATACACCATCTGCTCAAGCCAACAGTGCTCATGGCATTCTCTTTGGTGTATGTCTGTCGCCAGGATCTACTCTTTAAAGGAGGTCGCAGAGGACAAAATGTGCTTTTACATTACTCTCTGATTTCAGCAACTTTGTTAATATCAAGGGAGGACAGTCACATCAGGTTTGACTTTTTACACTGCAATCTCTATTCGCTGAAAGTGCAGTTATTGTACAGTTTCAATTCAAAGTGTTTAGTCTGTACCTGCTCTCCATTTTTAAAGTAATTTCAATGAGTCCCATCCTTCCATAATCATCAGTCTGATAAGGTGGATAAATAAAGGTTGTTTGGAGAGGGGGGAATGGAAACAGTGTTGTTGACAGAGATAGATGCTGTCAATATCAAGCTTCAAGAGTTTTCACGGTGACATGGAGGACAAAAATCCGCTAATTCTACTTTATAAACACAGAAGATTAAATCCTCTGTCCATGACGTGTCTGCACATTTACTTGCATGAACACACGCTTAGATACTTAAGCCAGAAACACTTGAACAAAGATACACAGGATGAACTTCACTGCTCAAAAAGTTCATGAAAAGTTGCACTGATGCCAAACTGGAAGAGGAGCTAACCAGCAGACATTAGGCATTTTATTTATGTGTTAATTTTTCATTCGGAAGAGGTCCTTAAAGGCTCTCCGTATCAGTTTTGCAGTGTGTTGCCTGTAGGGTAATCTGTTTGCCCTGGTTTCATTTTTGCACTCTTATGCCTCTCCAAACCACAATATCATTGTCTCCTCAGTGTGTCATTGCTTCAAGTGTATTTAGAAAATATTTCACGTTCCATCTGCTGAAGTTCATTGACTGATTGTTCTTGGGAAGCATGCCTTTTGTGCTGTCAAATTCAAACTGCTATCTTGTCTGGCTGCGGGCCAAAAGAAAGATGTGAAAAGGACAAAGCTGAGAGAAAAAATCTTCCCAATTAAGAAACTAAGAGTGGCAGTTTCTGAATACAACTGGTATGTATTTTTTATAATTCTTAATAATATCAACAGTTCCATTGGTTTAAATTCTTTCCAAATTGCACTCCCAGCAGACACTTGTGTGCCATGCTGTTCCGAAATAAAAACATTGACTATACCATCCATTTACACCCTGCCAGCAGCCAGTTATATTCTTGCTGCTTCTACAACAGTCCAAATTCTAAGAGTCATGGAATCAATGCACTTCCCCTGAGATCCTGTCCTCACTCAATACGTCAATAAATCTCTACTGATTTCCCAGCACACTTCCATGTGTTCCGCTGGCAAAGTCTGCAGCTGCTTTATTCTTCAAATACCTTTCAACTCATTCCAGCTGTACTCTAATGTGTTGAGCTATAGGGATATGAAGGGGCGTTTAGGGAGGGCATTGGGCCTAAATTCACAAAAGAGCTTTTTTTTAATTGAATAAATATACAGTTCCCCAGAAATGACACATATTGCAACACTGTTTAAGGATTAATAAACTACTGTCAGTTAATTGATTAGACATGGAAATCATCTAAGGAGCAGTTTTTTGTAGTTAAGAGTGTTTGGAGTTGTTCTTTCAAGTGTCAGTGTTTTGTATTGTGTGTCAATGCTAAATACAGTTCGAAACCCTGGGTCAAAAGGCAGGTGAGGAGCATAGTAGTCGCGGTTCGACTGCAACAGGAGACCAAACCATATGAGGTGGGAACTGTAGTTGTATTGGTGAATGGTTTGATTGTAAGATACTGTATGCTATAGCAAGCAAGTTATCTG
Organism: Symphodus melops; assembly: GCF_947650265.1. Lineage (NCBI taxonomy): Eukaryota > Metazoa > Chordata > Actinopteri > Labriformes > Labridae > Symphodus > Symphodus melops. The sequence continues at coordinate 15,176,930 of NC_136708.1, read as the reverse complement.
TTAGCCGGCCAACATAGCCCTTCAGTGGCTTCAAGTGTCGTCATAGCCAATACACACATATTGTGTTTCAATAAATTGTCCTCAGATGTGAACGATCCCTCTGACATCTCGCTTTCAGAAACCAAGCTAAATACTGCTGCCGAAGACTAACTTCCTGTTTCATTTTAACCACAGCTCCTGTTCATCTTACAACACCTCCTTTAGAAGGTTGTGAAAGAGCTTGTTTGCTAGGTTAGCCTACTTTCCTGTTTCACTTCTTTATTGATGATATTTTTCGGAACACATTCACTTCACCATCGGTATTCTACTCATTCTTAATATTACATCACAAGCATCATTTATTCAAACTAAGGTGATGGAGACACATTTTAAACTGCTGAACAAAGAGACTCTTTCTGCCAAATAGTGTGAAACTTTTCCTTAAGCCCATTAATACAAGATCTAAAATTTAACAAAAGGTGGTAAAACTTTGACCACATACTTGATGCCTGTCTCTGCCTCAGAGTAACTCATCATCCCAATGACTGAGTGTCAATGCATTGGGTATATGTGTGTTTGTGTGTGGTGTATGTACACTCCCAGCTACTGCAGAATGAGAAGAGGGCATCCCCGCTAACTTGGATTAAATTTTCTCCCAAACTGATATTTAACTAAATATCGGCAGGTTCAGGCTGTGTGCAAAAATGTTGTTTTTTGTTCATCCAAAAAGAGCACTTTCTCTATAAAGGGGAAAACAGCAGGTGCGCAAGCCCCTTTTTTTGTCTGTGTGCACATTCCTGTTGACTTGTCACTCTTCTGAAGCTCACTAAAGGGAGCAAACGCGAATGGTTTTCTTTAGAAGGAGTCTTGAAATGATGAATTCTCTGTTTTGAGAGTGTCCGACCGAACGACGGTAAAATGCAGGGATGAAGGAATGCAGCTGGATAGCAAAAACACCAAGGTACGCTCAGGTAAAGTGGAGCTGAGTTCATGTTTCAAGAAAACATCCCCGAGACAATTGTAACAGCACCCTGCACTATGTACAGGATGAAAGAGTCCCAGGGATCAAGCTGTTTATACCAAATTCTGACTCTGTCATCAGGATGCCTCAAAAGAAAGAGGATATTTTAAACTGGGGAGAATTTATCCACTCCTTTGGGGTTCAGTTTTGCTGAAAATATGTTGTTTTATGTTTATGTTAGACATGAGTGAAACCATGGATTGACTTTAGCAAGGTTTCTCATCTACTGCGAGGCTTGAAAGTTGTGCTTTCTGCAATGTCCCTGAGAGCATTGCATCAGCTTATACACATTGTTTCATGACTTCTTCTGACACCTCTGAAGAACAAGAGGGCCTTGCCAAAAGGATTACTTTGTTTTCTCTTCCCAGGTGCCTTGTGCATTCTAAAACTGAATCCATGACTTGCGTGAGTTAAATGAAACACTTGTGCTTTGTTGAATGGGCAATAAGAGTAGATTTAACATAATTAATTATTAAACTAATAACTAAAAACAATGGCCTAGAACTCTGACTCTATTTAAAGGCCAGTTTAGCATCTCCAGTTCGCTACGACATCAGGGCCAGTTGCTTGCAGCGGTGGATGTCACTGCTCTATTCTTAGTGCAAATACAAACATATTATCACCCAGGCTGTGAGAAAAGACCTGACTGTGGTATGAGAAACATGAACACACTGACCTCAGTGTTCTGTATGAGACTCCAGAGTGAGTAAATAACAGAGCGATATATAACACGAGCCAAGACACCGGTCAGACTCAATCACATACTGTCAGTCACCAGTGCATTTTCCCCTAAAGGGAAACAATACAACTCTAAGCTATAAATATGGGCTTTGAATACTCCCAAGAAGGAGATTTTTCACAGCAATAAGGTTTTATGTTTGCCTGTGGTTCAAAATAAAAGCCTGAATGACCTGATGCTTCCCCGTACCTTGTCACAAATATAGAATTGTTGGTTTTTGTCAGCTTGGTTTTATTGTAGCATATGTAAACCTGGACTAAAGTGCAAAAGTGTATCTTTAGGCCAAATATATTAAAATTAACATAATTAACATGTCATTATAATTTATATACTACCTTCACTTGATCCTTCTTAATGCATTAAGCGTTGAAGGATAACACCATTCACCTTTTCAAAAATATTCAGCACAGATTTCTGACAAACAATAACATGACTAACATTTTTAAAAGTAAGAAAAGTAAAACTCTACCTTCTGTATATGGTTGAAAGTGTAATATTAGCTGCTGCTTCTTCATGCAATAAAAAGTGTCCATCCTAACATGTTCAGTTAAACACAGTAAGTAAAAATTGCTGCGAGTTTTATCTCAGTCAAAACAATAACAAAAGATGACATAGAGGCCCGCAGGGAATCATGGGAGTGATTCTCTCTGCTACACTTCCTCATGAAGTTCTACATACCACACCTTTCACAACAAGATTAAGAAGTGATAGTCATTGTGATGAATCGGGTACTGAACACCTGTATATAAACTCAAATACTTTCCAGAGGGCCTTTGCCTGGACATTTTCTGTTCCAAATCAATTACAGACGTGCACCAACACTAACATCCCTGACCATAATTAGAAACAAATTGGTTACAGCAACAGCAATGGTTGATCAATACCTTCATTTACGAACAATCAATAAGCAGCAAGAGCAACACAAATATGAGAAAATAAAATAAAAACATAGAGCTTATTAAAGACTCACAAACACACGTCACTTAATTCAACTGTAAAACATGAGGCCCATGCAGAACATTGGCACGTGATCATACAGCCACACACAAACACACACTTTATACTTTGATTTTATTTATCTATCTGTTTCCAATTGAAGGATTGCTTCAAGGGCAAGAGATAAAAAAGTGTTCTTTATATCTGTAATAATCTTTTCATTTTAGTACCTGTTCTTACTTGAGTCCTAACTTAGTTTTATCACCTCTTCTAACTTTTTATTACTGCAAGTGTGGTTAAATTGTTCCATAAACTCAGCAGTTATGTGACTGCACCGCCTTTGCAGAAATGCCAGGTCAAAAATGTCAACTTCATCCTTTCGTCTTTTTCGCACAGTATGGATTCGGACCTGATCATTACCACCACAGTACACTGGGGCTATGTTACATTGTTTCCATTTATGGTTTACTCAGTTATGATATAACCTCACCCTACACCGGTTTTTTGAGTAATGAAAAATAAATATTCAAATAGGCGACTTATTGTGAACCTAAAATAGGTTCTAAAATATAAAACTTGTCACTTTTAACACAAAGCTTATTTTATATATATGACTCATGGTTACATTTCACAATTTCACTTTGAGCTTTGACCCACATGTCCACATTTTCACATTACTCAGCACCACTTCGACGAACAAACACACACACGAAGGATGAAATAAAGTGACTCACCAAATGGTTGGTGGTTCGGAGCCCTCCACTTCGAGATAGTCGTACTTCTCCTCAGTCTGGAAGTCTGTAAAGATGACAGAGATGGTGTCTCCAGGTTCGGCCAATAGGATCCAAGTACAGTCGGCCTGGTTACCATAGTTGCCGGGGTAACCGGGACTGGTCACCACCCCACTGCCGCCCCTCACAGTGCCCCCACATGTGTCCTCAGCTGTCAATCAAATCAGAGTGACAAATAGAAAACCTGGGTTAGGGAGAGGAGGAGGGACTGAGGGGCGGACTTTGTTTAACTTAAACTTTTTGCTTTTTGGACCAATTAATATTCTTTCACGGCTATATGAGATGGGGCGGTCAGTTACCAATCCTATCACTAAGTTTATTTCTCCAATTTGTAATTTATATCTCAGTAGAACTGGCATTACTTCCTCATTCACTTAAAAGGTAAGATTAACGGTAAGCTGGCCCAGCTCCCCACTCTTCTCCCTTCTCTCTATGTTCTCAAGTCTTAATGTTAATTTGTGACTTGAATTAAAGAAATAAATGCTTTTCTCATGACACAAACTGTCAAGTCATATCATAAAACCGTATAATGAAAAAAAGGAGCTATTACACTTCTCCTCCAAAATATATTTGAAAAATGTCTAACTAATAGTAGTAAAAAAAAAACTATCTTTGTTCTTTCAGCTCTTTACCATTAATCAATCCTATTTCTTGGAGCCAGTTAAAATCAGGAGTGGGATTAACGGGTTAAGCTGCAGTTCCTGTCACACTCAGAGCTGCTGTCCTCTCCTCAAATAGCAAGTTAAGTTTTCTGTCCCGCAATCACAGAGCACCGCTCTCGTCTCCTCCAATCACCACCAAGGAACTTTAGGTTCGACTGTTTCCCAATCGGCTTTTTTAGTGTCAATCAAACATTTAATTCTTAATTAGTTTCAAACATGAAGACCAGATGTGGTGATAGATTTGCCTTGGTATTCTTAATTGTGGATCACATCTGATTGGTAGTAATTGCTAGTACTGATTACTGTATAACAGATAAAGACACATGGATTGCGCTGTGCACACGGCATAAATTATACACATATAATTTATACAGATACACTCAGATAAAAAAACATCCTACATTGGACCTTTTTGTCCCACTAGGGCATTGGTTGTTCAGCAAAGGAAAGGCTATGCTCAATTTGCCTCCCCAGACACCGAAGTGAACATTTGGGGATTTTAAGACAACATATTCTTGAGTTTTCAATTTACAACGTATTCATTAAAGCAAATTGAGCCGAGTCAAATGATCCAGTGCCCCAGTAAGACTAGATACAATGTTGAACCTTTTTTTCAGAGAGCGTAAACATCCAACTGTAAATGTGGTATAAATTATAACTGTATAATTTATAGTTATACATAAAAGAGGCAATACTGTATGTAATACACTCTTACAGCAGACATGGATTTTCCAACACCAGTGAAGTGCAATTTAGGATGACACGTGATTAATTTTACTCTCCAACACTGATATAATCAATGTTTAGAGAAGACAGCGAAACACCAGATGTGTGTCGTCCTCCAACTGCACTTACTGATAAGCCGAAAAAAGGCACGTCTTTTATAAGAGTGGAGACAGGCACTGTCAGGTACACATGCACGTCCTTTGGGATCATCCAGGCACTGCTGCCTTTTGGGGGAGGGGGGTGCATGTACAGATGACAGAGATAAGGTAGGGGACCAAGCCAGACTCTACCCACAGGAGGTGGACAGAGAAAAACTGTGGTCCGAGACTCACACTGAGCAACAGACGGTAACCAGTAGAATGAATAGACATCAGTTAAAAGATGTTAAAAATTGGACAGAACAGTTCCCTAAGTAGAGACAGGAAATACGCAGAGGATAACAGGGGAACATGAATAGGTAGGAACAAACGGAGACAAACAGAAAAAGAGAAAGAAATAGAGTTGATACAAACTGTATGAGAGAGGAGACAGGATGAAACATAAGAAGTGATTTGAAAAGAATCTTAAGATAGACTGAGCCTTGTTCAATAGACCAGAGCGTGAAGTCAGGATCAATGCACTTTTCATTGTTGTTTGTCTCTCATTAGGAATGATGCTAGAATCAAAGTGGGTTCACACAAGCTGGTGATAAGATGTGCATTGTACCAAACTTCAGGTGCTGATGTACTGAGTGTTAGAGTAGAGAAAAGCGGTGTTTGTCATCAGTTTTTCAAAGATTCATAGAGGCCACAGAGTCAGGATGACAGACAGGCAGGCAGGCAGACAGACAGACAGACAGACAGACAGACAGACACACACACACACACGCACATACATACACACACACACGCAGGCACTTAAAGATAGACCAATCCCTTATTCATATAGACATCCATTCTGCATCTCGACAGTTGAAGAGATTTGTGTAAATGACCCCACACTGCCGACCAAGACCTGCTGAGATCCCTTCACATACGCAGGAGAGCAATGATGCATTAGTTAGTGCATGTGTGTGTATGGAAGAGAGAGGGGGGAGAAAGAGAGGGAGAGAGAGAGAGAGAGAGAGAGAGAGAGAGCTGCTTCCAGGATGACAGCTGTCACAGGTTTATCATGACAACAGGACCTCTGCGCGCACTGACGGACACGTATCCGCTCTACACACATACTGTACTCTCACATACATACTGCAAACACACACACCAGCTCTGCACATACACCCACACACACACACACACACACACACACACACACCCACACCCACACACACAAGCTCTGCACATACACCCACACACACACACACACAAGCTCTGCACAAACACCCACACACACACACACACAAGCTCTGCACATACACCCACACACACACACACACACACAAGCTCTGCACATACACCCACACACACACACACACACACACACACACACACACACACAAGCTCTGCACATACACCCAAACACACACCCACACACACACAAGCTCTGCACATACACCCACACACACACATTCTTCAGCCCTTGACTATTGATGTGGCGCTGACACTTGACTGACATGAGGAAAGGCCTCAAGGTGCATTAATATGTGGCTCTTATTGAAGAGCAGGAAATTAACTTGTAAAAGTAATAGATTATTAAACAAGTATGCAGCTCCCATGTAGACTGGACCTTTGTTGAAATTGACATTATGAAGTTGTAGCGTTAAGGACCTGAAGCTATAATGTGTCTGCTTCGTTGTAAGTCAAAATCCATTAGTACACTTTATAGAACAGTAACATTTTTATCATTACTTCAAAGAAAGACTTGAACACTTGTGCAGAAGTGAAGCAATTTGGAAAGCAACGTGAGGATCCCATGTGATCATTTTAGATGACACATGATGCAATTAGACTCATCTGTAATTCAGCTGTGTGTCGTTTTGTAATGACAGGGCTGTGCAGAGCTTGCTTCAGGAGCAGCTGCTCTAATAAAAAGTGACATTTGTTGAATGTTCAGACGGGGAGGGTGAGGCGTCCACATACCTTAGGCCAACACTGATTACCTTCTGTTAAATGCCTGCTCCTCCGACACGGAACCAGTCAGCTCTGCATGTTGCACCTGCTAATTTAGGATGCTGCTCGCACCTTCCTCCTCCATCAATCATGATGGGACATTGTTTGACAGAGTGAAATATATCTGTCTCAATCGCAGCGTTCTCCGGTGCAATCACTTCCTGCCTTCCTCTCCTCACAGCTGCAGTATAAGATCAATCAAATACACTAACTTAACAGCACGGCAAATGAATTCATGTTGATATTCCTTCTTGTAACGACTCAAACATAGGGGCCTGCGCTCAAGAAAAGTATAATGAATAAAATCATTTTCAAATCTTTGGAACGCCACTCTATGTGAGGACGAAAAAAATGTAATCAGATTAAAACTACACAAACGTCTTATAAGCTTATACTGGAAATCTTTAAATCCAATAAGCATTCACATGAATCTGTGGGAGACAACTGAGGAGGCCTCACTGACCCACACTGCAGTCCAATACAAGAATAGAGTTTGAAAAGACAGACGTGAATACGATTGATTAAAATGCATTACCGCCAACAAGACTGATACTTGTTGAGAACACCATTCAGTCAAAGGTGAACCTAACTCTGCATGTATTTGCTAGTTTCAAGCAACTGCCTGTTTATAATTCACTAAAGGGGTGAAAAGTTAGCACTGCAAGGACAAAAAAAACATGTCACAGTGCTGTGAATTGCTTCATTGGTTGTTTAAAAAATGGAAGGAAAATCAAAAAACACAAGCTTCATTTCTGCAAGAGTCAGAATTGGACATTTCTGAGGCATTCATTTGTATACAAACACACTTAGCATTTAGCAGCCATTTCTTCCCAACTGGCTTTCTGGGCGAAAAGTGAAAAACAAAACTTCAACTAAAATATGTAGCTTTTACTTAAAAATTTGCAAATCAAATAGATAAAGGAGCTCTGGGCAAAAATGAGTGTTTCTGTTTGCATATTTTTAGCATGCAATCTTGGCTTTATCTTTTTTAAGTGAGGGCTTTTTCTCTTCCCAGTTCTTCCTTCAGCAGGCAACCTGGGGAGGATGAGCTCATGCTTGTGCCCTATAGTGACCGAACCACAGAAGGAGGGAAAGTGTGCGCAAACGAGTGCGTTTGAGTGTGCCTCTGTGTTTGAGAAGAACAGAGAGTGAAAGAGAGAGGTAGTGTTAGCCATGTTGCCTTCATTTCTTATCACATCAGTGAGCGAGTGTTGCCCCTTGTTTTGCCTTCTGGTCCTTCTTGCTCACTTTCCAGTTGTTATTGTTGTATTACCACTTTGCTTTTCCTTCCTGCTGGTCTCTGTTTGCTGCAACCCTCCTCCTTCCTTTCTGAATTGTGATTATTTTTAAAGTTAAACAGCACATCTCTTCCTAGTCCATCATCTTTCCTTCTTGGTTTTTTTCTTCCTCATCACCCTGGGCTTTCTTACTCCCCCATCCCCTTTTCACCCTCCCCTGCTCCTTCTCTCTCATGGCCTGGGGTGCTTTGATCACTCCTTCTTAGCCTTCTTATCCAGCCTCCCTCTCTCCCATCCGTTCATCCCCACTTCCCCACTGTGCTGTCATCAATATCACAGTCATCTGAGGATTCCCTCTTTATCCTTCTCTGTCTCACTGTGTCTTCCTTTAAGATCTCACTCTCTCTCCACCTCACACTCCCTCCCTACCTTCCTCCCTCGCTCTCCCTCTTTCTCTCTGTTGATTGATTTTCTGTTTAATGGCTTCTCTGGCCTCGTCTCTTTCTCTCCCTCTTTTCCACTCGCCATTTCTTTCCCCTCTTCCTTCCTTCTGTCCCATAACTCCCTTCCTCTCCTGCATCACTTTGATAGGCAGATCACTATCACTATCAGATGCATAAACACACACACACACACACACACACACACACATACATACATACATACATACACACACACACACACACGCACACACACTTCAATCACATAAGACTCAGTGTGCTGTCAGCCTCTAAGGATTATGGGCCATCTACATCATCCTCTCCTCTCCTCTGTCTTCAGGCTGTATCTATCCATCCCTTCTGCACCCTTATCTACATCCACCCACCCATCCATCAACCTTTTGCCCCCCATATGCTGTAAAGCTGAATATATATAGCTATGAGTCTCCATCCCTCATCACTCTCTCCGTATGTTTAATACCTCAGTTTACCAGCTATGAATGAACGAACAGGCACGAGGGAGCCTGTTTGACATGTGCACACAAATGATGCAGCGTCGTTTAGATTCTTCAGAAACTCCCACGTAGTCGGAAGAGTTACATGGCTCCCGTCAAGCTTCCTGTGCAGCTGCATGGTCAGCTGTGCTGCCTGAACGCACCGAAGATACAGTTTCACTTGTGGTCTCACATCACTTTTCGCACACTGTCATACCACGAGGCCTTAGGTAACTGCTCTGGATGTATAAGAACATCTTCAAGACAGATCCATCGGACATGGGGAAAATGGTGATGGAATTGTTGTAATTGTCAACAGATTTCCATTAAGTCCAGTTCTTCAGTGTATATAAGCAAGTCAAGGAAAAGGAGAGGATAGGAAAAACACCAAAATGTAATTTTCACTCATACTAAAGAAATAAACAGACTTTACTTCCCTTCATGGACATACTGAAGAGTATTTTAATCTGACAGCCCCTTCATCATTCTACAATTCTACAATTCATTTACCAGAAGCTTTTATCCAAAGCGATGTGAATCATTGTCAAAGCCTCCCGAAATGTTTAACATGACTGGAAGTAATAGCCCCTTACGCATTGCCAGTTCAAAGCAGGATATTTATGCGTCTGTTATGCTTCTTCAGCCAACATCAGAGGGATAACAGGGGCGAGACTGTGGCAATGCTCAACGTCTGAGAATGTGAAGCTTCTGCTGCTTATGACACAGCTCATACTTCCATAATACAACAATGAAACCAGATACAGGGACACCAGTATCACACTGTTGCAGATTAAATAAGAAAAGAGACAAGACGTCTAAACTTTGTGTTCGGGGAGAAAGCTACTTTTGGTTAAAATAACAACTCATGTTGTTTCATTGAAATCACTGAAATTTTGTTGTCCATAGAAAGTGCTTTGAAGTGTTAATTCATTATAAATGTTCTATATTTTAACGTATAATAATCTGTTTATGATCAGTTTTAATTAGTTTTCCCATATGCTTTGAATGTTTTGCCTCCATTTGTCTTTAATGATGCTACAGTCCAGCTCTGTGTGTAAAACGTTTTTAAAACTATTTCTGGCATATTCACTCTCCTGCAGTTAACGCAAACATATAGATTGGTTGAATAATAACCAATAAGCTTGCCAACGCATGCACATTTTTACATTAAACCAGGTGATAGAGGAATTCAGCCAATTCAGGCATTATTGTTTGGATGACTTTGTGTTTTATGTCTAAATTTGTTTTACTATTCCCCTTTATTGTTACCGTTTCATGATCCTATCACTTTGGGGCAATATTTAGTGTGATTCCCAGTAAGCTATAGTAAGATCTGTGATATCAACAGATTCATTGTAAACTGTAAATTCATATGATATCAATGTTGTCACGCTAGCATTAAAACTGAGTTCGCAACTTCTTCCTAAAAAGCTATATCTGTAATGTCATTTGAGACAATTGATAAGTGTTAAAAGAATAAAAGTGAACTCAGAACTGAGAAGAACTATTACACCCTAATATCAAAGCCCTGATAACGAGTGTGACAGAATCTCATCCAGATTCATTGCATGTATATCATTAATGCCAGTATAATTTTAATTCAGTAATCTGACCGATAAGATCATGTTTGACATTAAAAGCTTTTAGAACATTAATAAGCACGTTAAGAAGTAAAACAGTGCTGCTATATATATATATATATATATACAGAAAAACTGTATATGCAGTCTTTGCATTTTTGTCCAGTGCCAAAATGAACTCACAGCCCTTCATCCAGAGTAACAGAAACTGGTGCTAATGCCAGCATTCAACTCTGAGTGACCCATCTGTCTTGTTGCCTTTGTCAACTCAGTAACTTCAAATTCCGTCATTTCCTGTTGGGTTCTCATTACGTAACTCTTCCATGTATATTGCCATCATATTTTTCTATCACCCCGTTAAACCTCTTTAGAAACACATTGGTTATTACCCTCTGCTTGCCAGCGCTGCATTTCAGATCAGTCATAGAGTTTAAAGAGCACACACACACCCACACACAACTAGTCACCATGCTGACCTTCAGCTCCTCCCACCATCTGTCCACAAATCAAAGACCAGATGCTATCTGCCAGTCAACCAACAGCGCAACATTTAGACCAATTAGAGCAAAAGAGTGATTTAACGGTGAATCACCAGGAGACATTAAAAGAGGAGGCATTGATTGATAGATTGATCGCTCATGATTATTATTCTTCCATTCGCTGTTTGACCCTCTTAAACTTTAGATTGCTGGGAACAGATAAAGTGAGATACATTTGAATCACATAATACTGCATTATTGATTCCGTCTGACCCCTACTGAAGTTGTGCAAGAGAATGTTCAGATAAAACATCTTTGTTTTTGTAGCACATGTTTCTTGATTCTGTGTACAGCAAACAGTATTCTAATTTCACATGTTACAAATTCACTTTAGAAAATAAAGCTCGGGAAAAGAGCATTCCGTTTTGCAGCTTCCTCTACTTGGAACGTTCTCCAAAATGACATGAAAATGGCCAATCTCATTTCACTTGATCTTGAAGGACAGAAAACGAGAGACAATCAGACAGTGCCTGTGTGTCAGAATCGTAATCTGTCATTACAACTATGCACTTTATCGTTCAACTGATCTGCACATTGCAATTGTTTTTTTCTCTTAACTTAATGTCTGTAAACTGTTTTTAAACCATGTACTGTTTATTGTGACGTGTGCTGCTGCCCTCTTGGCCAGGTCACCCAGGTGAAAGAGGTCTTGATGGTTAAAAAAAGACTTAATACATTTTTTTTTTAAAATAACAGCCAAAAAAGTGACCAATAAAGTACTGTAAGATTGCCTTTCATTCCTTTAAACAGAATATGCACAAATATATGACACAATCCCGGACAACAACTAGCTTGTTTAGTAGCCTTTCACTATAAATGGTCACTGCCTTGCTGACTGTTATCTAACGAACATAGAAGCTCCTCTTGCAAACAACATTGTGTGACGATTTATTTTCAACAGTATATCATGAAAAACACATTTCTACTGTCAGACTATTTATGCTAAATGCTGTAAAGGAGTCTGCAAACCCGAACATAAAAGGAATAGCTGTAAGATTTACTGTGGAAACTATAGCAACTTATGTAAGTGTACCAAATGGCCGCGGTTCTCTGCATCGCGAGGGGTGAATATCCACAAAATCCCAGCATCCCTCAATTAAGAGGCTTATTATGTTTCTGTTAACAGGGAGAGTGTGGATCCTGTGGCTAAACCACCTTGGTGCCAAAATGGCTGGAACCTAATTACTGCTGTAAAATATGCAGTTAAAAGTAAACACAAAACAAGGGGAATTGAGAGAAAATTTGCTCTGTCCATCTCACTGCCTGAGAACAGGATACCATAAGTTGAGTGATTAAAACAGAGCTCAACAAGAGGCCTTAACAGAAACCTGACTTATTAGTTTATCTGTTCATTCTTTCACCCTCCTTCCGTCCATCATTTTTTAAAGATGTCCTCTTGTGCATGTTGTGCAACAAAACACTGTGCTTGTTTTCCTTCACATATCCGTCCTTCGGGTTGTGTTCGTGTCTGCCTATCTGAACCTGCTCTCATTGGTGTTTGTGAGTACGAGAGAGACCCTGGGTGTCGGTGACTGTTAAATGTCATCTGTGACAACTTAAACAAATAGCTGCATACTGAGAGTTTAACGCGTCACGAGTCCTGACAAGACTGTCGTGTTTCCAGCCTAAATCCAGATTCACTTTCCGTTTGCTTTTCTGTTCCACCTCGATCTGTCTTTGATTGCGTGTGTTCAACATCGTAAGAGTACAATCGCACACAGGCCACACAGGTTTACTGAACTGTTGATACAACTAGCTAAAATGATTTCTCTATTCCTTACATGTAAATGTATTGCATGTAATGTCATGTATTGCAGTACATCACATATAAGACAACCTTACTTTTAGATCAGTAAAAGTAAATTGTAATTTTGGAGTTTATATGATAGATAAAACATTTTAAATTACTAAGTGTTGCAGGATCCTAAACTGTGTTTAAATAGTGAGCTACACTGACTATTTAATATTTTATTATGAAAAACAAACGTTCTCTAAATGGGACAACTGCTAAATATTCCATTAGAATGAACTAATGAGAGGATATGTTAATGGAAAGGACTCGTTTTGGACTCTTTTGCTGTAGGAGAACACACCTTTACATGAGTGAACAGGTGATCTGTTCATGCCAACAACAAAAAGGGTGATAATGCAAATTTAAAATGCACTCGGATCTAATCCTCCCATAGTCCAGAATAAAACAATACCTAACATTAAGCTTAACAATAGCAAAGCATTACATTAATGAAGGTGGTGGATGATGTTTGGCAGCCAGTGTTGGCCTTGAATTTCAACTTGGAAAAAGGATTGTCTTGGACAATTGATTGGATGTTATATGTAAGTCAGTAAAGAGCCAAGAAGTAGGACAGAGAGAGAGAGAGAGAGAGAGAGAGAGAGAGAGAGAGAGAGAGAGAGAGAGAGAGAGAGAGAGAGAGAGAGAGAGAGAGAGAGAGAGAGAGAGAGAGAGAAAACATACCTGTTAACGACAAAAAAAAAACGAAACACAGAAGCTTTAACTTTGACTGAGTGTAAATAATAAAAGAATGTACAATCATTATTGTGTTAGAGAGAGGGCATGGACAAGGTGAGAAACGTCAAATGATGAAATGAAATAAAAGATGACACTTTGAAAAAAGGATCTGTCCTTCTAAAAAGAGAATTATTAGATTACTGTCACCGAGTAGAGTCACAGTAATAAGGTACTGTCAGAAAGGATTGGATAGTGAAATGCCACATGTCTCCAGTCATGTCTTTGAAAAATGAAGCAACTCCTAAAATGGCCACTTCTAAATAGTTTCTGTCAGGCTAACGGGAGAATGTACACGTTTCAAACACAACCATGAAGTCCACACCGAGTTAATATTTTGGACATCCTAATCGAAGTATAGGCAGAGAGTTGCTGATCCATATGAGTGGGGCAAAGTTTGCATGCTGATTACAAGCACAAACAACCATCAGAGCACATCACTCCTCCTCACTGTATATACATGACCTTATATTTGCTCTCCCAAATCAATACTTGGACATGTATATAGAAATCAATTCTGATAGAAAGAAGTTATGCCACAAGAGTTTAAAAGCAAAAGGCGACTTTCATTCACATCAAGTTTTGAATTTAAATACAAAGTGCAAATATCAAAACTACAGTTGTACTGACATCGACAGTCATAATTCCCCCCATTTGTTGATGTTACTTTTGCCCATTAACTTTCTAGTTTGAGAAATTGGTACAGACAAGGAAAAACAGATGTTTCGTACACATTTGCTGTGGCATTCGATACAGACATCTCATTCCATTAGTGCAAACGTTTCTTAAACTACAGCAGATTGACCGATGTCACATTTGATGAGCTGGCTATAAACCCTTGATATAACTGACACATCACCATCAGGAAAATAGCATATCTAGCATTAAAAAAAAAAAACAATAAAAAAAAAAACGTGATTCTCATTTGTGTTCTATTGTTCAAAAAGCCATAGAAGCAATAAAGACAGATTTTGACGTTTGGTACATAAAAGAGAACAGGAAGAGGAGAAAGGACAACAACTGATCAGACGAGATAAAGAGAACCGAAGATAGAAAGCAACGACAAGGAGCAGAGAGAGGAGGGGGAGAGTGCAGCGTCTCTGATGACTTTGAGACTCACATCCAATTAGTGTTTCATTGATGAAAATAGACTGTAACAGAATAAGAGCACCTGAAAAACTAAGAAATGTTAGTGATATGCTTGTTATTCATCTGTCCCTGCTTTTATCTGTATTTATGTGGCTTTTTATCATAATAAATCATAATAAAAACTTGTTTAAAAACAATTCATGAATAAAATAT
This sequence comes from Symphodus melops, assembly GCF_947650265.1. Taxonomy (NCBI): domain Eukaryota; kingdom Metazoa; phylum Chordata; class Actinopteri; order Labriformes; family Labridae; genus Symphodus; species Symphodus melops. The sequence goes on along the minus strand of NC_136708.1, from coordinate 15,161,875 downwards.
TATTTAACCTGACCTGTGGGGATAGAGAGTGAAATAACTGACACATTCTTTGTTTCTAATGTCCACTTCCTAACTTTTTTAACTTTTTTTGATTATTCTAATTTAAATCAAAATCCTGTTCAATACAAGTCCTACAGTTTATCTGAGTGAGCTGTTTTAAAACTTTATGCACTACTTTTGTAATGACTTCAAGGGGTTGAATATTAAAATAAGAAAAAATATACTGCAGTCCAAATTATAAACAAGAAAGCTATCTCCCCCCTTCTCCTCCCTACAGTCAAAGGCCACACATTGTCACCATGTCCCAGACAAGGAAGCTTCAGTGTTTAGCCAGCTCTGCTTCAGTCTTGAAAACTTTTTTTGCATCCCAGCCTCTCTCCAATTTTAAAAAGCATCAGCATTTGTTGTGGCACATTTGCGGTGGTGGAGATCATTAGAAAAATGTCAATCGAACCATTTATTTTTGAACTCGTTTGCGGCCGCGTGAGGGTGCCTTAAAGCTGCTCGCCTTCTCCGGTCAGAACAAACACAGGCCATTACAGAACTGAATGGAAACCTAGGAGGAGGACAATGTTGGCCGCTGCAATGATAAGCCAGCACTTTAACATAGCATGTTTCCTTACTGTCTGATCATAGAAGAATGACATTTTGGATTTCATTCCGTAGATATCTTACAGATAGTTCCTTAAAAACTCTAAAGATTGATGAAGTTAAAATGCAACAATATACCCATCTAGCCCCATCACTCAACACTGCTAAGAGCAGCAACTATAATACCATCTAAATCAATGCATTGTGCTATAATTTAAGTTGTGGAATCTATTATCTCGCTGTCATAAAATTCCGATGACTACTGATAAAGACATGGCCGAAAGAGAAGGTGGGCGAGAGAGAGTCTGGGAGGGAGCGCGAGAGATGTGTTAGCTGAGGGAAAGACGGATGACAGACCAAACCCAGATGATGACAAATGATTTAATGAAGAACTGACTGGCTGGAAGCAAAGAAAACCAATTAGAAGACGAGACAGAGGCAGGAGGGAGGGAGAGAGAGAGAGAGAGAGAGAGAGAGAGAGAGAGAGAGAGAGAGAGAGAGAGAGAGAGAGAGAGAGAGAGAGAGAGAGAGAGAGAGATGGAAAAAGAAGAGGAATAGGAGAGAAAGATGGATGAATATTGGATAGAGATGGATCAAGACAGCGAGTGAGAGGATTAGGGAGCAGTGGTGAGATACGGAGAAGGATAGAGAAATATGAATACAGATTTAAAAAAGCAACCTCAAAGACAGCAGAGCGAGGACGAGGTTGACGAAATGTGATGCAGACTGATACAAAGAAAGAAATTAAGATCGAAAGATAGAGCAATTTAAAGACAAGATGAAGACATAGACAGATGTGACCATTATTTTGTGTGTGTGTGTGTGTGTGTGTGTGTGTGTGTGTGTGTGTGTGTGTGTGTGTGTGTGTGTGTGTGTGTGTGTGTGAGGGTCATGCAAAAGAGCTCACAAGGACTGCAAAATGGTTAAAAAAAAAATGGATCTCAAGGATAAAACATAAAAAAAATCCTTCATGCTGCTCAGATTTAGTTTCACTTTGGTGGTTGGTGTTGGATAAACACTGTAATTTACACATTTGTTTTAGCAGCCAGAATCACAGTGAAAGAGAAACTTTGTTATGAAGTGAGACAATAATGTCACAAAAAGGAAAAGGAGCATTCATAATAGAAAACCCAAGGATAATGTGTGTGAGTGGTTGTGTTGCCTGCTCCTGCATTATGTCTTTGTATGTGCGTATCCACCTGATACCCAAACAGACTGAGCATTCTCAACTTGTGGTTTTGTCTCATTCTGTCTCTCTTGAATGTTTAATGGCAGGAGGGAGAACAAAGTGCTGGAAACTTTCTTTCTCCTGCTCCCTTAAGCACCTTGTTTTCCCATTTTCTCTTTCTTTTTTTTTTTTTTTTTCTCGAGGACTTTAACTCCTACTCGTTACTTCCTTGGTTCTTATTCAGTGGTAACTTGCATGAATGTTGCATGCAAGACAGCGAAGGGATCAGACAAGTAATCTCCATCTGTCTTTCTGGGTCTGCCTTACATCCTCTTCTGCTCATCCTGTAGCTCTTTCTTTCACCGACGAATGTTCACCTCACCAATCACTCCACACTCTTCGAGGAAAAGTCCATTTCGTTCTAAATACTCGGAGATCAATGCCGGAACTGCCAAGTATCAAGATGTATGCGCGCACATATGCTCTGAGTGAGCATGTGTAACTGTGCGTGTCTGTTGATGGTAAACGTGCATTTGTAAGTGTCTGTGTGTTACTGTGTGTCTGAATTATTCATTAGGTTAAAGTGCTCCTCTGGGGTGCAATGAAACACACTTCTAATATGTTATTCTCCGCGTCTACACTTTAAACATGTACGGCCTGCCGGGACTTACATTTTTTTAACCCTGAAACTGGACATTGTACAATCCATACCAACCACTCCGAAAAATCTCCTCAGCCTATAATACTGTACAGCTCACTCAAGAGTGTAGAGCTACAGAATCAAAAGGTCTTTGAACAGCACAAACATGTGATTCATGGGAAATAGAAGTGTAGATGAGATTCCTATGTCTGATATAATGAGTAAGTGAAAGAAAAATCATGTGTTTCTCAATCCAAGTAAGAAGTTTTTCTATAATGGAGCCAACTCTCCAATGGACACAAGGATTAAAGTGTTAAAACATTTTAATTTCAAACGGGCTCTCATACACTGTACATTTTAATTGCAGCAAGTTTACAACAATCAAAAAGTAGTGACAACTAAAAGGGAGTAAACTGGATAGCTTCCTCATCAAACACAAATTGTAACGTCAAAAAGCATTTTAAGTGGGTTACCCTGTGATGGGGAGCTGGCAGCGATGTTCTCCGAAAGCTCATTTCCACCTCTTTAAGCAACGTCCGCAAATCAACTTTGTGTTTTAAATTGGATGTGAAACCAAAAGGAATACACATCAGAGGATCTTATAGGGCAGGAGGGCACATAAGCAGTCATTATAGCAGTTATAATTAGCACATTGCTATGGTCAACATATTTCCATGGCTAAACCATTTATCCCAGAATAACATTCATTTTTAATTGTCACATTAATTAAAGAGTAATGCATGCATTGGTACCGCATATGCATATGAGCACAGCTGGCAACTTAAGAGTAAATTCTATTTTCCATGTCCAGGCAGGTTCCATAAGGGATGTAGATGATGTTTTCTAAGCTTTCAGTAAGGGTACAATATAGTACAGGAATAGTATACAACTTATGTCGACATATATGTATTGTAGATAGAACTGCATCTGTCTAAATCTCTGTTAGTATATTGAGCATACAACTCTTTCTGTTGTCCTGAGGCTAAGAAAAAAAACGAGGTTCGTGACATTATAAACGTCACTTTCAGGAAAGAGAACTCATCCAATTTTCATCCGTGTGAAGAATTAATCGAGAATCAATTAAAAATGTATTAACCGAGAAGCCGTTTACAATTTTACCTGCAGTCACATGTAATACCATTTTATACCGAAAGAGGCCCCTCACCATAGAAACTCGAAACTTTGATTATTACTACTAAAAGAGGAAGAAGTCGTGAGGACAAAAGTGATGTGAAAATGGAGCCGTCAGCAAAGAGATTGTTTTCTGCAGCTGGACTTATCGTGAGTAAGACGTGCGTGCAACTTGACCCTAATCACTTAGACGTGCTCATCTTTGTTGGTATTATTTTATTTGCAGTGCCGTTAATTAAGGACAGTCATTTCTTGAAAGTGTATAAAGTTGAGGTAACTACTGTGCGGCTATAATGGTTTCAATAAAAAATGTGCAGAGAAAAAGACGTGCATTTTGGAGCTGGTCTTCAACGATCAGTAAAGAAAAATGACTGACATTGGAAACCCTAATCCAGCCGGATTGTTTGCATCGTTACCAGACAATCGCATCTGCGTACATGTGAGTATTGCTTCCTTACATTTTGTCTTTCATTTACACTGATGATCATGTGTGTGATATCTGTGTATTAGTTACACTACAGTGGCATTTCTGAGACTGCGAGGGTAATTGTGATCATGTGTCATGTTTGTTTCATAAACACAGATTGCTGTATTTGTATGACAAATAATATGTGTGTGATAAAGGGTGTGTATCTCCTTGTCATGCTTAGGTGAACAGCCTGATTGCCTGCTGCATTGTGAATGAGCCAGTCATGCATGTTGACTACTGATACATACACCAACACCCAATGGGGATGTCTGGGTGTATGTGTGTGTGTGTGTGTGTGTGTGTGTGTGTGTGTGTGTGTGTGTGAAAGATGATACCAATGTGTATGTGCAGACGGGAAAACATGCCTTTTTATTTAAACGGGGAGCGACTACATTTCTTCTTTGTATGTTTGTGTGGTTGCATTTTAGCATGTAACTAAATATTTGTATGTCTGTGCATGCGTGTTTGTTTTTAGATAGCATGTAAACTGCAAACGTGCCTATTTTAACTGAATGGTAGTCCTAGACGCCTGCTGAACAAGTACATAATATATGTGCAGTGGCAGCTCCCTGGGGAGAGTGTCTAAGTAAATGTTTGTGCATTAGCCATGTATGTGTATGAAAATTAAAATAAATGACGAAATCATGTCAGTATGCTGTAGCATGTCAGTTCATCTATTTTCATTCAGTGCTGGGAGGTTACACCGGTTAGTGTCTTCACAGTTTAAGACAATGCAATATCTAAGTTTGAAAGTGTATACCTTAGAAGTGCTAGCCAGAAAATCCTTTTACTTTAAAGATTGTGGATGTGCTAATACACAGTTTAAGTAAACGCTTTTTTAAAGGCTTAGTTTTTGCATTAAGTAGATATTCTGTGAATGATATTGTGCAATACAGCACAGCAGCTAGTACAGTAATCTAAGTTGTGGAAACTGTGGAACAAAAAAACTTGAATCCCTGGATCCCACACTTTAAATAATTCAAAAGAGGAGAAAAAAACTGCTCTGTTTGTTACTGAGTCATAAAAGCTGAGCCCTGAGAACTGCTTGTAACTTTTCTTGGCAACTTCATTCCAACACATCTCATGTCTCTGAACCCACTGGGGGGTCGGATCTTTTTCCTATGCGTGCATTGTACAAAAAGTAGAACTTGAGGATAACTCTGCAGATGAAGGTGTTATAAATTCAGCACTACAGGTGGAGGATAGTTAAAATTCTATAATTCCGCAGCACCAACCCTTTCATCTTTATCAGAGGACGTGTGCTGTTTTGAGCACTCGACTGCCTGTCTCCCTGACCCCTCTGTCTGTCTGTCAACCTTCTATCTGCATGCAGCCCACAGCTCGGCTAGCTACGGTTATGTGTGCTGTTTAAAATGGAATCTTCAGGTTATATTTAGGGCATGTATGTTACGCTCGATACATGTAGCAAAGTCAGCCATTAAAAATATTTTCTGGTCCTTTCCGTGTCTCTCTTTCTCCATCTTTCTGTCAGCTACAGAATCTCTTTATGCTAAAACGACATTATGCATGCAGATAGAACGCCTAAACAGTGGTCTCCGTGGTAACTGAAAACACATCCATCATCATCACCATGACAACCAGGGATAAAGCTGCCAATCAGTGCTGTCCCAAGAGAAGCTGGGATAAGCCCATACACCCTCATCTTTGCAGACAAAATCTGATGAATTCACACACGTGCACGAAATGGCACACACACACACACACACACACACACACACACACACACACACACACACACACACACACACACACACACACACACACACACACACACACACACACACACACACACACACACACACACACACACACACACACACACACACACACACACACACACACACACACACACACACACACACGCTTTGCTCTCAGATTACACACAACTTTGTGCACATTAAAGTAAGCCTTAAATAAATCCATTATCAACTGTCATGCAGCAGGTTGATGCGCACACTTCTAACACCTGAGCAGATGGACAGAAAACATTGAAAAAACACAGCAAACGTCTCCAGGGTTAACTACAAGGTTTCACTCACTTTTCAAACAGCAGCAACTTTCTTTTTAAACCTGAGTTGTAAGTTGTTATCCGTCTTTTAAGCTTCTCTTGGCTCAAACCCACATGTAACAGGATAGAGCTTAGAGCCCATATTGTTTATTAGCTCAGATTTAGTTATTACCTCACTGGCACCTTTCCTGGGGCCCCTAAGAATAAACTGACAGCATTACAACTTGTAGTAGGAAGAGATTACTCCACTCTGAGCCCTGCTGTACTGTTGTCTTTTGATGTACTCTCAGTAAAATGTCTACAAAAGCAAAAAGTTTCGCCCCAAATCTCGACAACTCGCTTCCTCTCACTCACCCTTTCTCTCTGTGGAGGAGAAGCGTAATAAAGTTTTCTCCATCCGACGCTTCCCCTCTGTTTCTCAGACATGTCCTGACCCTAACCTTTCCCCCCCTCTGTCTCTCTTCTGCTCCCTCTACCTTTCTGCATCTCCCTCTCCCCGCTGCTTTCTCCCCTTCCTCCTACTCTCTCTCTTTGTCTCTCTCTCTCTCTCTCTCTCTCTCAGATTAAACTGTCTATCCTGCTGTCCCCCTTGAAATCCCCTGTTACACACCACCTCAGGCTGTGTAAGTGCAAGTGTGTTTGTGTGCATAAGCCAGACACGCTAGCTGAGCATTAACCTGTCAAAGAATTGAGAGAGCAGGGGAAAAAGAGAGCAAAGAAAAAATAAAGGGAGGGGCGAGTGACAGAGAGAGATAAAGGAAGAGGGAGTCAGGTCAGCAGTTCCAAAACGCTACCTGAGGTAGTGCAGGTGGTTCTGTTACCATGGTAACATTTCTTCTATTGGATCTATAACATACAATCTGCTTGTTATAAAAAAAAAACCTGCACACAAACTTCTACATGCTGAAGGCTTGATGAAAACTGAGCTTACACAGATATAATAAATGTCAGATGTCTTTGTCTTTGGCAGGATGAATCAGAGGTGCATTTTTGTCCATATTTTCCTACCTGTCAGTCTAAGTGCTGAATTGATTTAAAGTACTATACAAACTATAATATGGAAAATATTCAAAATAATATAATAGCCTACAACTTCAAAAATGACAAACAAAGGGCTGAAGTCGAGGTTAATAACAGGCAAATTCTTGCTAAACACCTCAAAATAGTACACTTGGACATGCTTTCTTATATAAAAAAACCAAACATTTCCTCAGGGCTTAAAGAGTACAACTTAGTTCCTCGAACAGTTGAGCAACCAGCTGCGTTACAATATAAATAGATGTTACACATCCTCATAAAAAGGCGGGGAATGGAAGAAGTAACAAGCCATGCATTTGGAGGCAGATTATGCATGGCTTGACATTCAAACAACAAATTGCTGTGTTTTTGACCACGATTGCACACAGTGCAGCTGCAGCATTCGAGGAAATTATAGATGTGACCAACACTCCAGTGGTCAAGTGCAACACAAGGGGCTTATTGAATGAAATGGGATGTATGCTATGAAATAAACAGACAGTGTAGCTGTGCACAGCTGTGTAAGATAACAAAGCAAACATTGGTGCCATCATAGAGCTGACTAACTGACAACTCGAAAGTTGATCATGCAGAGAGCGTTATCTGGCTTTAAAATGTGAAGCCAAGACTTCCCCCCCTCCTGCTGGGATGAAGCTGCTTGATGGAGAGCAGGCCAAGTAATGATCCAGTCTATTTTGACTCCTTCTTCACATTTCATCAGCAATGCCACATCCTGAGCTATGGGGTGGGGGGAAAGGGGGGGAGGGGCACTATAAGTACACAATTATCAGGTTTACACAAAATAATAGTACACACACACACACACACACACACACACACACACACACACACACACACACACACACACACACACACACACACACACACACACACACACACACACACACACACACACACACACACACACACACACACACACACACACACACACACACACACACACACACACACACACACACACACACACACACACACACACACAGTAAACATCCTAAATTGTTTTGTGGCTAAATGAGGCCCTGCTGAAATCAGCATTATGTTGTACGTGTGTCTGCATGTGTTCAAAACACAAAAGAAAAGTGTGTGTGTGTGTTTGTTTGTGTGTGTGTGTGAGAGAGACGTGTGTTGGCAGTGTATGAGCCCAAATGAGAGTGTCTGGCTGTGTGGGTGATGCTGTGTTGCACTGTCAGCAGACTAATAAAGAAAAGTAGGCCTCCTGGTGAACACATTTTTTTAACCAATCACATCGTTGTTTACTGAAGAACAGCTGACACAAACTTCCCATTGGCCGACAAAAACTGTGCCCTGACCAAGTATGTGTTCCGTGAAAGATTTAAGGATTGGAAAAAAGCAACTACACAAATCTAAAAAAATGTAAAAAATGTCTCAACTTTGAGTGTACTTGTTTTGTCCCAGTGGCTGCCTTTTCATAATGACACATTCTAATGGAGGAAGCAATTTTCTTGAAATAAGACCGCATTTATAAAACAGCAAGAATCACACGTTTAAAGTAATATTAAATGGTGTTGAACAATAGGACTGCATATACCTTATAGCAGCTGCAGAGGTGTGGTGGGTTCACGTTGCTGCTAATTGTGTAGGGCTAACTTGTTATGATGTGAAATCTGGTTTTCTAAATTTAAATGTGAAACAGCTTTCACTCTGAGACTTGTCAAATGCAAAGCAGACATTATATGAGGTTAACAATGTTAAAATATAATACTCTTTAGTGAACTGGTGGTTTATGACTTTTAACATCAATTTTAAAATTTAAAAGAAGCTTCATATACATTCCCAAGATACTGATACATATGCATGCATATACCTCCCTTGAAGGATCCAAGAGGTTATTGCATGCAAATTAAACTTAAACTTAACTTATTAAACTTATCTTAGTGCATTGAAGATGCCAGGGTTCCAGGCAAATGTGCTTTGAGTGTGACGTCAAAAAGTTGTGAGGTGTCTTTTTTAATGGTGTTGTTTTGTCACAGGTCTTATTATTCTGCCAAGAATTCAGTTGTGGTGTACACAGTGACGTCTAGCATTGCCAACCGTGTGGGATTTATGAAGGAGGATGACTGCTGTACTGTCACCAGAGGGACAGGCTGTATTACAAAAAGACAAACATCAGGTGGGTACAGGGACATTCTCATTTGGAGTTAGACCAAAATCCCTTTTTGGCAGCTTTGGCACGTTCACGTTCCAAAAATGTTACTTCAAAGTTGGCATCAATCTTATGGTCTGAGCAAAATCAATTGCCTTTTAACTATTTAAACGTTTTTCTCATTTTCAAACGCACATTAACTGTAATTAAGAGAATTTAATCTCTTTAGCCTATGAAAAAACTTATTTTGTAATCATAGGAAATCATTGGCTTGTAAGATGCTTCTGAAATTGTAAACTTTCTAAGTAAGACCAATCATTGCAATCATGCACATTATTGTTTTATCTACAGTCTAAGGAGGAAATACAGTGGCAGACTTGATACTTGCACAAGATGACTTCTCTTTGTTGTGGCGACACAAAAATCCTTGCATGCAGTCTAAAAATCACCCGCTTGTACTCATGAATGCGGACAGCTCTGCTACTCTGTACCCTCGGAACACCAACATGAGTTTCCTCCAGATGAATGAGTTTACAACCACACCACAGGTGTAATTCTGCTGCACCAGCATCTGTGGTGGCTTACATTTAAATAAATAACCATAAATCGGTTGATCACACAGCCCAGTGCTAATGTCGTGTGAGTTTGCAGCAGTGATGCTTACAAGCACCAGTACTTGCATATTGATAAATAAATTAGGGAGGTTGGATTAATACATTTATAGTGTGTTAGTGGAATCTTTTTTGGCACCACAGGTTGTGTTAAAGCTGCAGATCATAACAGTGTGTTAGGGTGGGGATCCAATGGATGGGTCAGTTATAGCTGTTCAGAAGTGGGAGTACCTTTTCATTGTAACTAAGGTGAGCTTTCAGCTATACGTACCATTAATCAGATATGCACAGTTACAATAAGTGAGACTAAACATTTAAATAAATAAGTAACAATTGTATTGGTGATGGCTTATGCTCCCAGTTTAGCTAAAGATTAGAGTTTTATAGCAGTGAGCTCTTAGGGAGACATGGCATGCTTTGTCTGGAGAGGGAGATCTCATGGTTTGGAAACTATACACCCCCCCACCCCCCCGGTGCTCCCACAAAAGCCACACCCCTCACTTGCACCATTGGTCCAGAAGCAGATTTCAGCTTATGCTTTGAGTGTGGTAATGCAGGAAGACAGGGAGGGATGATTGGTATATATAACGTGTACCTAGTGCCGATATTGGTTGAAGGTTTTCCGAGTATACAACTGCTGCAGATGACGGATTTTCTTTGTTTCTTTTTCAGAGCACATGAATTCCTTATTGCTGTCAAGACCTGAAGAAAATTTCAAGCAAAATCTCAAAAAAGTGTATCCGGAGAAAATTACCAACTCTACCTTTAACCAAAGTTTAGACAGCACCCATCATGAGCATCAATATTATAAGAGAGATGAAGAGAGGTACAGTACGTGCAGAGTGAGGAAGACGAGAGGAGACAAGAAGGGAAAAGAGGGGAGACAGAAGTGGAGGGGAGGAGTGGAGAGAGGTAGCAGGAGCTGAGCAGGTCTGCAGAGAAGAGATAAGAGTGCTTCAAGTGTCACTACAAGACTGGTACATTGATCTAAGAGAGAGGCAGACAGAGAGAGTTGGAGAGAGGTAGTTTCATTAATATGAACTCAAGGCTTTCAATATTCCTTTATAAATATGTACTGTTATTATATTATAAATAAAACAAACACGTTTAATACCTGCTACTTCTGTTCACAAGTACTGCATCATTAAATTCAGTTTGTTTTGTGTCAAAATAATTTGGTTCCCTGCAGTTTAGCAAGAAGCTGTCATCAGCACTAAAAAAACGTCAACACAGATTACTTTGTTCTGAAATATGATAATAGATTCAGTGCTTATTAAATGCCAAAGCAGTTTGTTTAATGAAAAACTTTAATTCAAAAAACTCACAATTCTCGCATTAAAACTAAATGAGTAACTGGCAAATGAATAAAAGAGCCCCACTTCAAAGCCACTGCAGATTGAGAACAACATAAAAAGCTGCACTTCAGTAATCAAATTCAGTCCATCTTTATTGTAATTGAAAACAATATTGTAATGGTGTCATCCAGAAAGGGTTTGTAAGTACAAAATGCGACCCGTCTGGAGTAAAACTAATCAATTATAGATGAAATATTTCTACAAAGTGAGGAAAGTTTAAACACTGTAGATTTTCTTCTTTCTTACTTTTGGATATCATCTCACAAAGAGCAGAATTACGTTTCCAGAAGGATTTGAGATATGGACACAATGGACGTCTGTACGTGCGTGTGTGTGTGTGTGTGTGTGTGTGTACGAAGCAAAATGTAAAGCAAGATATTATATTATTTATGTCAAATTACTTGCACTAGTGGGAACATATGGTCCTGCATTATCTTTACTCCCTAGCTGGGCATGTAAAGTTTAGTGTGTGTGTGTGTGTGTGTGTGTGTGTGTGTGTGTGTGTGTGTGTGTGTGTGTGTGTGTGTGTGTGTGTGTGTGTGTGTGTGTTCAGTATGTGTGTATATGTCTCCAGCTGCTTGGATCAGCAGAGCTTTACATCCACAGGGAACCATTAGTGAGATAATAATGAGACCATGAAGAAGCAGGAGGAGGTGTGTAAGTGTATGTGAGTAAAGGAAAGAGAGGGAGAAGGAGATGCTTAGATACTAATAGACATAAAATTGACATGCAATGTCTTTTTTTCTGTTTCTTTTTAAGCCTCGTCAGAAACCCTTAGAGTGTCATTAGTCGTTAAGTCGTTGATTGCGAAGGCATGATTGTCAGAAGAAGAAAAAAAATTCTGCATTTTATCTGTGACAAGATAGGCATCCGAAACGCTCTTTATTTTTCTACTATAATTCCACACACCATGTATTTTTTTTACAAGTTTTTAAGGACATATAGCATAACACATCTAGCACATCAGATATTATTATTATGTCAAAAAAACTCAAATTACTTTATTGATAATCCATCGCACTGTACAAATTCTAAGCTTGTTTTGGCCAAACTTTCAGATAGGACAGATGGTATCGCAACTATGCTGATTTTAAAAATCCCAAATTCAAGCTAAAACCCTTTAACGTGGTAAAGAAGTGGATTCATGTGAAAAGCAAACACTTAAATGGTTAAACTATACAGATACAAATATAAAAGGTTGGCCAACTAGTTGAGGAATGGAAGAAGTCTCCTTTTGCTTCATATCTGAAAGATTTCAAACGAATGCACCACTCTGGTGCTGCTACTTTTCAATGGGAGCACTTAGTAATAAAGCCTCTGTCATCACTTAAAGGTGTGTAAGAAACATCTGTTTGTCCTTTTTCAAAGCATGCTGTTTTGAAACGATGCAGATAAATTGACGTGCCGTTTAAAAAAAGTATCCGCTGGCATGAGGGAGGAGAAGATGCATAAAGCAATTAAATGAATGCTCCTCAGTTGTTGTTGCTGTGGAAAAAGTGGAAAAAGTGTCAATTCTCAACACATATCAACATATAACCTCTTTGACAAGTTGAATGACAACAGCAGCGGAAGCTCACAGCAACGTTGACCCTTGTTTTTTTTACTTCAGCCTCCAACCCTTAATGCCTGATTCTAATTGGATAAGTTCACCAAACTGACCTGTTGAAAATGTCCACTTGTTGTCATGCACACTATTGTTATTTATGGTACAAAAACACCAGTTTAACCTTCCTGAGAATTGTTGGAGAGAGGAGATATCAGATGCTGCTGATATGAAAAAGAAAGCGCGTTCACATGTGCCAAAAGCCACATTCACACACAAATACAAACCATACAGCCAGAGTGCCTGTGCAACATGTTGGATTCAATACGACGGCTTAGTTTGAACCTCCTGCACTGCAAGAAGGTATATGTACAAACACGGCAGAGAGGGTGTCTTGGGTTGTAGGATGGTATCTGTATAAACACTGTAATCTGTCCAAGCTCAGCTGAACGAGCTCATACAACATGACAAATATGCACTAAGAGAGACACAGAAATACACTGTATGTGTAACTGGCAGCCCCCTCCCTCTCTCCGACTTCTTTGTGCCGGTATTTGAAGCATGAAGTATCTTTACATAGTCTTGAACAGAGAGACTGCAGCGCACGGAGAACAGAAAGTGCTAAACGGTCCCGCTCCATTCACAGTATTCACACTGCTGCCAAACGGAGGTGGGGAAGCTCAAAGGCAGCTAAAATGTCATGCCATGGTACCAGGTCTCATTTCCCATTCTACTCCTCATGGACCAGCACATGAAAAGACAAGGGGGAGTGACATCTACCTTGATTGTTTTATGCAATATAATATGGATAATATATGTACAAGATGTGAGTTCATATTTCAGAATTAACTTATACCTCCCCTACTGTATCATGTGACATAATCAAACGGTAACATTAAACAGAAAGTTGGTCAATTAGGCAGTTAGGTCTCACGTCCCATATAGTCCTTAAGCAGGCCACCAGACCACCAATCAACTGCGACCCTCTGGCCTCTTTCCCACATATCGTTCTTCATTCGCTCTCCCTGAATTCCACCCATTGTCCTGTCCTCTCATAAAGGCATACAATGAAAAGTTAAGAAAAAGACTGGGTGAAAAGTAGATGTTATGTAACAATAGCTTGTTGGTTATAAAGACTCAACCCAAGATCTAAAAAAACATGCCTTACGTGTGTGAGACAAGAGTTCATCTCCTTGGTAAAACAAGAAAAGAATCTCTGTACGTGCAACAGCCCCCGTTTCACTTCTACCTGACAAGTAACACAAAGGAAAAGCGAGAAGAGAGGACAGCTGGCACAAGTGAAGAGGTGAACGAGGCGGGGAGAGAGGAAGAAAGAGTAAATGATGCCACCTGAAAACGTACACTGTCACGATGATGACAATAGTACCATGATGATCCGACCATTTACCAAGCAGTAAATATAGTAAGCCCGGGGCAAAACACACACTCAGATACACACCAAGGCACAGTCATGCACACTGTCAGCAGGAGTCACTCATATTCACTGTAAGGCAAACGCTCGCGCACGCAGACGGATGAAAAGTGATTTGTAGAAGTCGTAGAAAGTTTATGTGGAAGTCAAACAACCAACTTCAGCAGAGTTTAAAGTACTGACTCAGGCAGAATGTTATTGAAAAAAAAAACAGCAGACATTCCCAATAAGTGTATGCTGAGGAGAAATGCTGTGTATATACTATCATCTCTGATTGACAACTCAACTCCCTGGTTTAGGCTTTTCGTATGTTTTTCATTTAAAAGGGGCATGTACCAAGTGATGCTGCATTTTGTAAATCCTACAACTGAGATACTAGATACACAGGAACCCGTTTTGGTGGAACTGTCTAATCTGTTGCAAGGTCCAAGGCATATGAAAGACATTTTTAGTGCAAACTAAGATCATAATTAAAGACCTGCTTAAGCAGTTCTGTCTGAAATATACTGAATAGACTTGACTTCCCCTCTGAACAAATAATCCTCGTGCCTGCTAGATCAGGAAGCATAAGCGCAGAAGTCAAAAAAGATTTTTTTTACTATCATGTTGGTAAATTGTTGTTGCAAGTTATGGACCGCATACAAAGAAACATTAGAGAAAAAGTTTTTACAGGTTCCCATTAAGCTTTCGCCAGGAAGTCACTGAGCTACACTCCGGGGGGTTTTGATGTGAATTGTTGCCTTTCTTCTTTCCTGCAAAAATGATGGCTGAAGTGATTTGAGGTCTGCTGTATTTAACACAAACAGCCAATGCAGCAAAAGTACTCACATTAGCCTGTAGCTAGCTGACAATGCTTACTGTGTGTGTGCACGTGCATGTTCATGTTTGCGACGGTATTCTGCAACTCTTTACTGTGCTCTCCAAACTTGCAAGAAATGTTGCACATCTTCATGCTTCTATGGGATAAATGTTTCATTGAGGGTACAGTAAAGCATGTTTAACATGCAGACACTATTTGCATCCAGTCATATTTCTCAATTGACATGCATTGTACATCTATGCGTAACGTCACGTTTGGACTATTAGGGTTGTACAAGGGCACAGGCTAAAGCTAAACCCTGCTACACCATGGCCTTTGTTTGGGACGTATTTTGACTGCAGTGTTATTGCTCACAACAGGGAGATTGGATCAGACTGCAGGAGAATTAGTACAGTGAGCTCAACCAATAATCTGCACACCTCCTCCTACGAGCACACAAAACATGTTCCCAAGCAGCAGAGGCCAAAAATCCTGTTATGCAGACTACACACAAGCACAGACAAACAACCAACCAACCACACACAAACAGTGATTTCATTTCCGTTTCTTGGCCAGTCTAATTTTGAGTTTTGTCGGAGCACATTATTACTTTTTCATTCAAACAATAACCCCCGACTTTCCTCTCCTCCTCGCTCTTACGCCAATTCTTTCCCCTCTACTCGAGCTCTCTTTTTTTGTTACATCGTTGTCCCTCTCACCTCCTAATAATCTTGTGATTTGAAGGTAATATACAGAAATCAATTTGAGAAAATAGTTTCAGTTTCCGCACCCTGCACACACTAGCATTCACAGGGTCTATTAAAGTCCACATTCTTTCTCCATCTCAACCATTTCATTGTGCGCCATGGTAATGCACACTCACACACAAGCTCTCACTGTCTCTCTTTCAATCTGACCGCCCCCATCTCACACACTCATACACCTTCAACTCATTCCTGAATATTCATGAAATGATTCTTTCTCTGTGATATCATGAGGAAATTTTCTCAAGGCCAACGAGGCCTTATATTTCTATCTTGTAAATATTTCTGCAGAAACTGAGGAGGCAAACACACAGATGCACTTAGAGGGCCTTGTATGAATTCTGTATCAAACTTGTATACCTTTAGATGCTTTATCTACAGCATTACTGTGTCATTCAGTATCTGTGCAGCATGTTTTTTTTTTTCCATTATACTCTATTCATAGTTCTGTACACCAAGGTTTGAGCAGAATAAAAGCATGCTGCATCAGTGGCCATTCAACACTGGACAAATCTCAAACTGTGTTTCTAAGATTGGTTCAGGTGTTACTACACGTCAAGTCAAGTGAAATGTGCCTCAGCCTATTGTAATTACTCAACAATCATTATCTCTGGAGGCCTCTCGTGATGACACTATTGGTATCCAAGACAACTCTCTGCTTCTGGGTTATTTCATCTAGCATTATCATCTACACATACACAACAACAGAATCTGGAATAATTACTACGATGGGTTTTCTTCTGTTTGTCGACATGATAATGGACAAAATACTGATTCAAGTTTAAAAAAAAGAAAGAACCCATTACATTTGAGATCTGTCTTGGTCCAACTAAAAACAGAGGACTCCTTTTACAAATAAATCAGAGAAAACAAAAGCAGACTGTTAGGTCTGAACAGTGTCGTTAGATTGGCTTCATTACTCGATGCCCATTCTGTGCAAATAGAACAAATGCTGTACGTGTGTAGATGATGTTTCCTTTGATATTTAGGGATAGTGTTTGGACTAAGCCTCAGTCTAGAAGCATCACGTGATCCACATTTAAGTGAGTGTTATTCTTAAACGATCTCCTGAGAAATGGGGCAGCAAACATTTTGCTTTTAAGTAGAAGTTCTATTCTGGTATACCAAGTACTGAGTCCAATACTGACTTCAGAGTTCAGTAAGGTCACAACTTCTGTTTCAATTTTGGATACATAATTGTACATGAGAAATGATGTGTATGGTTCTTATTGTGCTAAGACACAAATTGACTTCTGACAAAAGCAAATAGAACACAGAAGAGCTTCACTTTGATGTCGCTGCACTCTGTCATATTCTTATCATGGAAGCTCTTTATGCCACACTTTTTTAACGAGACAGCTCAGTGTTGACAATAGTAATCCAATACTATGTTATTGTTTTACGCTTTGTTTACAGATTTGTAGTTCGGTTTTCTTAGTTACTTTATGCCACACAGCCCTAGTTTGTAGTTTGTTTCAAGCTTTTGGACAAGGTGGCTAAATGGTAGAACATTATGAAGCCAAAACATTCATGATTAACTTGAAGGTAATATTAATACCACACTCCCACTGGGATGAGTATCTATGTTTCGAGAAAGCCAAACAGAGGTAAGGTTGAGTACAAAAGTGTAGTGTTGTGATATTGTGGAGTGTGAATATGCACTCACGAGTGTGCAGCTTTATTCTGTTGTCCAATGAAAGAACAACGTGTGCTCTATTGAATTTCACCTTCTCTGGTTCTGTAATAAAAGTCAAAGATGAATATGAATACGTAGTCCAAAAAAGTAAGAGCATTTTCATATGCTATTACGTCTATTTATTGTGACTGTTCCCAGATAAATCAAGCCTGGACTTAGAGTAAGCAGAATGTGTGTGCTGTGTTAATGATTTTACTTCATTAAAAGGACTGAAGGTTCAAACCGAGAGAAAAGTGCACAGAGAAAAAGAGAAGAGAATGAAAGATTCAGAGAGAGAAAGAGAAAAATGAGAGTTAGAGAGGGAGAATACATTTCCACTGATATTATTAAAAGCACTACATTACAGGCCTTTGATTGTGTGGCTGAATAATTGATAGAATGCTATTTCGGTTGGTATGAGTGCCTCTAGGTGTCACCACGCACACATACACACAATCAGATGGATACAACTCTGCATGCATATTAGAGTTTTTTGTTGGGCTGTGCATGTTGTGTATGAGTGTGTGTATGAGGTTGTAAATAGTTGTGTATGTGGGTGTGTGTATTTGTGAGTTTTTGTGAACATATTAATAGCTTAGCTCCTCTTAGCCTGGCTGACAGACTGACAGAGACATTACTAATCCAGCAGTGACAAGTTGCCATTTCCCCCCCCCCCTCTCTCTCTCTCTCTCTCTCTCTCTCTCTCTCTCTCTCTCTCTCTCTCTCCTCTGCTCCCCTTCTTTCTTCACCCAACCAAAATTACAACTCAGTGCAGCACAGTGAGCTACGTTATGCAAGACTTCAGCACATTGTTGCACACATTAGACTGGTTGTAGTTGGCGGTGATCACGCAAAAAAAGATGGAGCTAATTTGGAAATACATGCATGCACCATTCAACCACGAGCCTTTAAGATTTAGAGCAAATTTTATCTACTTGGAATTTTACACTTTTTTATCGTCGTAGACTGAACTCATTTGGCAGCAATATAAAATTGTCAACAATACATTAAGAGATAAAAATGACTGACAGAATATACCTCTTTAAACTGGATTTCATCACATTGTTTTGCCTCAATAGTCTGAGTGAAACAGTCGCAAAATCTAAAAATCTATTGGAAATGTAATCTGGATCATCAGTGCTTATTAAAGATGTGATATCAGTTCTACTTGGTAAGAAAATCTGTACCCTTTGAATTAAGGTATGATTCAAACTAAGGAGTCATATGAGTCATCCTTGGTCATGTAGCCCTGGGAAATATTTAGGTTAAATGCAAAAAGTAGAATTAGCCAATGTTAAGTGTTTAAAACTGTCCTCTATGACAATGACTTTTCTCCATGTTAAGACAACAGTGCATTCACGGTGTGGAATGACAGTCTTCCACCTCTCTTGGTGAGACTTGCTCATAATGCTCTTGCTTTTGCCGAGTGCATGTAGTATAAGGGTAGATTAACTCTAAAATATAAGACACTAAGATGCTGAATTGGGCAACATTAAAAATACGGTCTGTATACGAATCAGCAAGAAAATAAGCTGCTGTTTTTTGTCTTTATTGACAGGTGGTCTTTGTGGATCTTCATGCAGTTTCCATGCTTTCACCTCTGAGTCAACTACTGGTTTCTGTTGATGTGATTGTTTTCTACTGTTGAAGTAATGTGAAGAATTCTTTATTTTTTTATGGGTTTGACTGCACACGTTTGGCTCACTCTATTGACGTCTTTGTCTTGTTCAGTACCATTAAAGCTTCCCGTATGTTACTTTGAACCTTACTAACAGAGTCAATCATATCCTTGCTGCTGACAGTCAGGAGAGCTCCTAGAACAGCTTCCCTGAGGCTGATTCTGGAGATCTACACCTTCTGTTTGTGAGCAACTCATTTCCTTCTTTCTTCGTAACAGGTGGTGTTATCTCTGTTGTTTATCCCTTGTACTTGCATTACTAAGGAGTGCACATACCACAAACTGATAGTCCTCTAAGTTCAATAGTGTATCCACCCCCACACTCCTGGGAGGAGGGTGATGTTCAGGTCCCCTCTGAGAAGTCGAGGAGCTTTCTCCTGTGTGTTAAAGGATGCTGCTCTTCTGGATGACTGCCTCTTTGTTGCTTATCAGATCTACAACTGGGATGCATTCAGGTGGAGCGGCAAGGTTCAATATATTAACTAGCACAAAGTCTATGTCTCTGCAAGTTCAGGTCACAAGAGTAGAATAACATATGGGGAGGAAGGAAGAGTCACAGTTCGTGCAACTCACTCAAATCAAGGGGACTGTTTTTCTGCATGTTTTTCAATTATAGTTTAAATATAGCTCCTGCAGCTGCCATCTGCAGATTCAAAACATGTTTCTTAGAGTCAATTATAAAATCCTTCCTATCTTTGGAGTTCTTGTGACTAAAATCTCCAAGAAAAAAACACATTAGGAGGCCACTTTGCTTCTTGACTTCTGTCATTTTAAGTACATGAGCTTGTTTAGCTCTCACCACAGGCCACACCTACCCATTAGCACCTATTCACACTCTGATGGCAGAGGTTTCTATATGAAGTGACCATCAGAAGTAGCTAATCCCATTTGTGACACAATCATACACCACCGACGAAGCAGCAGGAGGAACTGGGAGTCAAGTGTCTTGCCCAAGGAGGTCAAACCCCTTACCTTCTGGTTAGAAGACGACGGACACGATGAGCCGCAACCGGCCAGACAGCTATCTGAAACTCAACCTTAAGGACTGGGTAAGTGAAACGATAAGCTGTCAGCTGTTTGTGGGGGTTATTCTCTATAAGACTGCCTGTACAAGCAACCCAGGACATAACAGCAAGTTTGTTAATGATGAAATCTAAAACATCATAATAGGGTTTAATGTAAGAATTATTTACAATGTTAAGAGTAGGAGAAGTAAGAACCTACTTGACTCAAATCTTGTTATGTACTTTTCTTTCAAGATACTGTTTTTGTGTCTGTTATTTTAATAATGATCACAGTACTTTGAACTGTATTTCAAAGTAAGTTGTGCAATGATCAGAAGTCTCTGGATCGCATCCACCAACTCTGTATGGGGGTGGATGACACAAATGCACAAAGTGCAATAGAGTTCTTCCTCTGCATAAATACAATGACGCATTGCAAACATCACCATATAGAGACTGTCTACACCTAACCCAGAAACCCCAAATTAGACAAAAGCATACAGTATGATTCACAAATCCGCTTTGCTCCCACACACGCAAGTCCAAGTGCACACGCACACACACACAGCAATGAATATAAGGTATACTGTAGTATCAGAGAAAGCACATGCTACAGTCACAAGCAGTCCAGGATATCGTGCTTCAAACACTTACACACACACACGTTCAGTCTGTCTGTCTTTCTGCCTCTCTCACAATTACACATAAACAGTACACATACTTTATATGAGGGTTTTTTTTCTTCCCAATATACAACATATTTTGTTTGAGGAGATTATCATATGTCGTTTCATTTTTTTTAATACTTCTTATTAGAAAAAAATGTATTTGATTTAAAAAAAAAAAGAAATGAATTGAATTTTTGACTTCATTCTTAAATAAGCGGACGGCAGATTTTTAATGGTGTGTCCCTTTGGGGGAAAAAAACTCTCATATTCAGTCTTTTACATAAACAATACAGGTTTAGTCATCCATACCTCGACAAATCGGAGCAGGAAAGTCCCAAACAGCTGTGTTTCCAGCATTGGTGATGCAGGTAAGAGTGGCATGGCCGTCTAAGACATAACCAGGAACACAGCTGTACCGCACGCTGTCTCCCACAGCGTATCGGGGGCCACCGCTCAGCACTGCCTTGGGTGGGACACCTGGGTTTCCACATGATGAACTGTGGAGTTCTGCAGATACAGAAAGGATGAGAGGAGAAGAGATCAGGGGTTTTTCAATTTCATTTCTGAATAAATTGTGCGAAAATGTTAAACTAAGCATTTCCCCAAACTCATCTGTCACTCAACCTGATAATAAATCCAGCTTTTGCAGTCAAGTGAGGAATCCAAAGGCTGCTCTCAAGCCCTGAACAGCCCAATTTCTTTAACTGCAGATACCATTATAAACAGGATTTCATGGTCATATGAGATCCACACTTGGGGATTGGGGTGTGCAGTTTAAAAATACACATTGTTTCAGCGTCTTTTAAAATCTTACCCCGAACTCACAAGTCATAAAGCCTGCGGTTCTTTACAGTACATGTAGCACATCACGGCAGCTGTTAAAGGACTTTTTTGACTGCACTCCAAGTCAAAGCAGACAAAATGTAGCCCCAGAGAAAAACGAAGGGAGACAATACCAGTGTGTTTTATAGTTAATCACATTATTCCCTCAAGATACACTTCTGTGCCGAAGACGTATGCACAAGTGTGGGCATAAACAACCGCACACACAAGCACAGATGAGAGAGGGAGAGAGAGAGAGAGACAGGGAGGGAGAGAAAGGGGTATTACAAGCCATAAAGCAGGAAGTAGATGGGAGAACAGGGACCAGCACGGGTCTTATTGTTTGAACTTGATTGATACAACTATGGAACTGTTCAGACAGATTGGGGGGGGGGGGGGGGGGGGGGGGTGTTAGGGAGGGAGGAAGGAAGGAAGGGAAGGAGGGAGTGGAAGGAGACAGACAGACAGATTGTGTGAGGAGGAGGCAAGAGCACATGCTGCATGTGATAGACCCATGTAATGTTTGATGTATGTCACTTCTCGGACAGAGTGGGAGAAAGAGGGGGGAAGTTTAAAAGGGCAGTGAAATGGTAGAACGGGGGAAATCTGCAGTCATAGTGATAAAGATTATGATCAGTGTGCTCCCAAGTGAGTAGTGAAAATTATGTTTTTTTAACATTTTACAAGAAACGAAAACCTCACAGTTTGTGCTTCACTCCTCCAACTTGTGCAATCATTCCTAACGTAGAGCTTTTAAACATGGCTGCAGGGAAATCCTTTGAAAAGGAAAAAATGTGTATTATCATCGGTGGGTAGATCTGACGTCAGCAAACGAAGCGTTTGAGTGATTCCTGGATATGTGGGCTGATTAGACTTTTCTCCTCTCTTTTTGTGCCTTCAGAGTTACCGTAGTGCTGCTAAATACTCTGAGGATTACAGTAGGAGGGCATTTTGTATTCCTCGGTGGTGATGAAAACAGCTACCTTTTATCCTAGCACCACGTGTTGTGATGCGAGTCAAGCCGACCGATGCTTAGGAATCATTCAAAAAAGAGATTGTTAATAATTTAATCATTATCAGTCACTTTAAAGGGAAAAAAATCCTTCCTTCTGTTCATCAGAGTAAAATCTAAAAGTTTTAGTCGAAGATTTTCTTTCAAGTGTATATTTATAATCCTGAAGCTCAGAAAACCGAGAGACGGAAATTGCTTTGCTAAAGACCCTGATAGACCACCGCTCCTCCTAACGCCAACACCCTTATCTACACACACACACACAGTTACAGAGAAATGTACACAAACACAGTTGCACCCTTGCACGCATCTGCACGCACAGGGTCATCCATCACTGTGGCCACCCCCTGTGCTGCGTTGTGATTGGGTGTCAGGTTGGCCCAGTGTTGCGACCTGTTGGCCTATCGATTTTTTGCCAGTCAGTGCGGCCCCACTTGGTGTCAGGATGTTTGTTGTCCTATCAGAGACACATTTACTCTTGGCAACACACACACACACACACACACACACACACACTCAAACACGTGTGGGTCTGTTGGTGGCTCAGGTTGCTGGTGGAGATGCACAAAAAAAACAAAACACTTTGTTTCTCTACCACAGGTTTTATTTTTTTCATAACTGTCTTTGTTTCGTATACCTTCATTTTTGAAGATTTCCCTTTTTGGCATGCTTCCTTTTCCTCCCTTTTCCATCTGTCTCCTCTTCTTTACCCCCTTGTTTTTTTTTTCCTTCGTTCCCAAATTCCCCCTTTCATCCCTGCCTTGTATTCTATTAATGTCACTCCCCCCCCCCCATTGCTTCCTCTTAACCTTAACACTTTGATGACGAGCCAGCAGCTCCTTGCCTCAACTTCTCTCTCTCCTGCTCCAACTCCACCACTACATCACCCTTCTGCACATCCCTCCCTCCTTTCTCTCCCTAGTTTATAGTGTACATCACATAGTTTCATTACACTAGTTTATTCAGCAGCCGACGGCAGGACCGCAGTCTTCTTCATGGTTTATTGCTGCCTGCCCTCTTTCATTTATTCTCTCTTACCCTCACTTCTTCCTCCTCTGTCGTCTCTCTTTATCCATCTTGGTCTGCCTCTCTGTCTCTGTCTCTCCCTGGTTTACCATAACCATGATTCCAGTCTCAGTTGCTTCATTACAAGCTGCTGCTTTTATGGACCATCTGTAGAACTATCTGCATTCGTCACACACATACACAGACACACAGACACAGACACACACACACGCAGAGAGGTGCACAAAGGCGTGCATGTAGAGCAGACACCAGCATCCAGCTTCTCTTTCTGCCACACACGCACAACCCTTTACCTGGCTTTTATTTCTCCCTAGATAAGCAATTACAGCGAAGTCCAGGAACGGGGAGCACAACACGGAAGAATCGAGGTGGGAGAAAAGAGCTGATTGGTGTGTAAAAGACGAGAGCAAAATGCTCAAAAAAAAGAAAAAGAAATGCTGTCATGCTTTCATAGTTTTTAGTGAGACAGATGACACATCAGGCTGATGAATCGGAGGAAGGACAGCGAAGACAGGGAGACGGAGAGGGAGACAAAAACGGTAAAATTTAGAGAGCGATGATTCAACATGTTTGCAGGTTTTACTCCTCCGTCAGCACTAAGTTTGATAAAGGATGAACCAAGTTTTATATATCAGAACGTAATAGATACTGCAACGCACGAGAATCTGTTAGACGAAAACATGTACATACATTCACTTTAGCTGAAATAGAAAAATGTTTTTTCAGAGACATTTCCTGTAAAAGTGGGAAGGTTTATAAGGTGTGTAACAGAACAGACAAATGACTCCGGAGGTCTGTCACAAACAGATATGTGTTCTGGGGCACTTGGACCTATAAAAGGTTTCACTTGCTAACAACTTCAGGATAAGTCTGCTGTCAGTTTGATTCATTCATCACCTGGATCAACTCTTTTTATAGTCTCATGAAGAACTTTTGTCGTAAAACAGTTTTGGTTCTGGAAGGGATTGACATTTTACAGCCTGAGTTCTACTGTTTTACTCCACACTACAAAAACAGAGTTTCATGACTGCATAGTTTACAGCAAAATAATTAATTTTCGTTCAAGAGCGGCTCTGTCACTGGAAGATTTTATAGATAAAATAAGGGCTGAAGGACTCAAATAGCCATTGATGTGTTTTTTTTTTTACACAGAAAAACTTACTGAGGAAAAGTCTGAGACTCTTTAGAGGAGCCGAGTTCAGGAGAGAGAGGTTACAAATGTGGATTTGGGGAAAAATGAGCGACATGGTAAAAAGAGGACATTAGTCATTTGTCAGCACATTTGTCACTTACAGTAAAAGCCTTCGTTAAATTGTCTGTGGATTTTTTTGTCAATGCTATTCCCCCTATTGTTAGGAAGCCGCCGCAGAGCTGTCAAGTAACTGTCATTCTTACTGGGATTCAAGCAATTTCCTCACACTTCTCACTGTGACAGCTCAGCAATCACAGAAAGGATAATATGGAATTATTCGAACATGGCTGTGTGCTTTTTAATATGAAAAAGATTAATGCCAAGATGAGATATCCAACATTTAAAAAAATGTGAATGCTGTCTCCAGAAAAAAAAAGAAGCATCAACTGCAGAAAATGTTAAATGGACCAAAAAAAAAAAAAAAATCAGAAAAAGGAAAAATAATATGAAGAAACTAAGAAAGAAAGAAATGTGACTCTTTTGCAACTTTGAGTCAAAAAAAAAGTTTGTTTAGCTCGTTTTTTTCACAGGAGTTTATTGCTTAGTTGGTGAGGATAGGGCAGACCGACTCCCTATTCATTGACGATGAAAAGATTGGCTCTACTTGGCATTGAAACAGACCGCAACACAACAACCCAGCAAGCAAGATAAGCAGAAACGGGAGCAGTACAAGAAGCACCCACTGATCTTGCCTCCCCAGTACAACATACGGCGACATACAAAGTCTAATAATAGGAACAGCAGGGATACTTTGAGTCTTGTCTAACTCCCTGTGGAGAAACAGGGCAGACACACCAGCGACATGACATTTAACCATTAAAGTGCTTTCATCCACATGCTGGTCTAACTTTGACTTAATTAACTGTAAAGAGCTTTATTGCAAGTTAACCAGACTAAGTGAAAGTCAGCCCATTAGTAGCAATGAATGATTGATATGTGTCAGAATTTCGGGGGTTTTATTAAACTAAAAAAGAGGCTTAGGCAAAACAAATCTACTTACAACAAGTGTCCAAACAAAGTTCATCCAAAACCAACAGAAAATCCACAAGGAGAAAAAAAAAAACAGAGTTAATCCACAGGGGCAGAGGGAGACAAACAAGTCACTACAAACTACAAAAGACAAGGAGCCGACACAGAGGGTAAGAAACACTGAGACATGGGGTAATCAGACACAGGTGAGACGAAGGAGACAGGTGAGGACAATCAGGGTAATCAAGACTCAGGAAAACACAGAGGGGCAGTAAACAAGACGACACTGAAAACAAAACCACAAAATAAAACAGGAAACACTAGAGACTGAACCAAGATAGATTTTGCATACATTGTTAAAGTGATATGCCAGGTAAATGTGATGATTGTAAAGCTCAAACATTTTCTAAAATGGTGATGCCTGATTTTAGACAGAAGTACCTTCATCAACAATCATCTACTTGATTTGTGATGACATGACCACTTCACATGTATTGTTCCAGAATAAAGCATCATAACTCTGCATTTTGGTGAAAATGACAGCCAGATGATGCGGGCACAATTAGTCTTTTTAAATCGCATTGCCAAATCACATTAGTTGCCTAATTGGCCCCTATGGGACTTAGGCAGGGCTATACTGGGTCATAAATTTAGACAGAGCAGCAATAAAAGGAAAATTTCAAAATACTTTGTGCAAAGCAAAAGGGTTTTTTTTCCCTCTCTCTTCCTCACATTACTTTAACATTGTACAGGCTAAAGGACATCATTTCCAAAAATCTACAAGCTTCCTCCCCAAATCTTGATGATGCTGAGGTTATACATCCTGTGTGGCAGGAAAAGTGAAAGATGCAGCGCTCAGGGTTCTGAAGTTGTGAGTGAGTAGTGCGTAAGACTTGTGTGCCTTAAACCAAAGTTCAGGGTCCTTGTCCAATCAGTGCTCTGCTTTCTATGCTGACTACAGCAAAGCATTTCAGGACTTCAAATTTAAAGCTACATGAAGAAAAACCTTTTAGAGGATAATGCAAAGATTATCAACATTCTGCCTAGGGTTCATATTGTTTTGTCTTTTATGACCTTTAATACAAAGTCAAGGACTGAAATAATTGTTGCGAATAAACCTCACAAAGACACACATACTTGTTTGGTGGCGTAATTGAGAATAATGATGATTAAATATGAAAAAAAACATGAATGGAGGGAGAAAGGACTAATGGCTGCTGAAGATGTGTGTGTGTGTGTGTGTCAGAGAGAGGCTGTAATATTCTGAGGGTGAATTAAATGTGGAAGAAAAGAGAGCTCCTCAATAGAGTAACAGTCATTAAATGCATCAGATCATGTGGCAGCTGTGAGGATCAGTTAATACACACAACCATGCTGCTAATGAGCGTGGCTGCTTACGGAGATCAAACGTTATGGACTCAGAGCAGCAGACCACTAATGTCTCTCAGGGTTTATTACACGCCATGCCACAGACAATCAAACCCACACCCCACTCTCCCTGAAGGTAGAGGAAGTCCTGAAAGATTGTTTTAGTGGTGTGCTGATGTTCTAGGTGAACAGTGATCATCTATATTCAATACGGATGTGAAGTAGCTTCAGGCAGTCATGTGTTTGCGCTGTTGTTCCCCGTGTTAGCCTGAGGAGCATATAAACCAAGGGTTGAAATAATCCAACCTTATTGGTCAGATTTTGCCTATCTCAGACTGATCAACCAAAGTCAGGTTTTTTTGCCCTGAGATCCAAGTGAAGTTGTTCACAGGGGGTCTGGATCAGTGAAAATATATTATGAACTTGTCAATGGCCCGGTTATGAGCCAGTTTAATGAGGTGCTGTTTCCTATCCCGAATACTCTGTTTAGCATCTTTAATCTCATCAGACTTTGTGTCTGACCTTTTACCTCTCACAAATGTAAGGTGATTTTAGGGGGCATGCCAGTTAGCTCACTAGAAGAAAATGTCATTCAAAGTTGCCATAACCCAGAAAAACAATCCACGTGGACTGATAATGGAAAAAGAGGAACTTCTCAAAAGTCTGCCCATTTTTACGCGTTGCAGAAAAGTGATTTTGAGATGGCAAATTGAAACCAGTGCAAGTATGCTAACGTTAGCATGCCGTAGCCCGAGCAGACCCGAATATTATACACTTTCTCTCATCACAACTTGCCGGTCGCGACTTTCATGACAAGGCTCATGAAAGGCTTTTGCCTCGGACAGAATGTCAGTGAGCATATTATGTCGTCCCTTGGAAAAGTTATAAAATGGACATGCGATTTTGAAATGACACACAGGCTGTCTGTTTTTTGCATGAAGTAAAAAAAACAAAAAAAACCCTCTTTTTGATTCAATTAGCACATTGTATTACATCCAGTCAAATCAAATCATTTTAAATGGGACAGAATAGAATTGCACAGAATCAAATCGATTCCCTAGAGAACTGAATCAGATCAAGTCGTCTTGTAAAGGAGAGATTAACAGAACTAGAGAGAACCTTACACCGAATCTAAGTCACAGCTGGAATTTTGTTCGATCATATTTCTCAATTCAAAATGATTGGGTAAGATGAAACACAAACTGGTGTTTACAATATACAGAGGCAAAGTTGTGTGAACAATACAGTCTTCTGGATATTATTTGTATAAACCTGTTTATCACAAACACTGTGTCCTTTTTTATTGTGCTTGCAGAATTATTTCATCAACAGATCAAATAAGGACAGACTTTTAAAAACATGCAGAGTAGTTTGACATACAAAATAATACGAGTCATCCCAGGGAGGATTTAATGTGACTCACTGAAATAATTTAAAGCATGACTGGCTCTGTAAAACATACTAAAATATTCAGCTCGGAACGCTGCTTGAACAGACGTAGTTCCTCTTTTCGTCCAGCCTTGCATATCCGCATATCGTTGAAAAAGAAGATAAGGACAGCAGACTGAGTGCTCACAAAGAAACACGGGGATGTCAATTATCAGCCCTTTACTTCCACTTCACCGCTGTGTGTGAACACTCAAGTGCAGAGTGTGTGAGGTTCAGTAAACATGTGTGTGTGTGTGTGTGTGTGTGTATTTTGTGAGTTTGTTTGTGTCTGTGTATAGCTCCTTGTTGTGGGGATCAATGTTTCTGTGAAGACCTGGTTCAATAAACCATTACATTTCCCCCTAAAGACATCCTGCCATCAGAGCTTCATTAGTCGCACATACACATGCAGACAAAGAAAAGCAAAAATAAGACTATGTGTTGTTGTTTGATCCGACCCGAAAGGGCTACTTGCATCTTTGCTTCAGACCACAACAAATCTGGATCAAGCAAAAATACTATCAAGGACCAGTGCTTACAAGCAATGCAAAAAACAGGCAAAATATTTTTGGCGAAGAAATGAAGGCTGGTTTAATTGTCAAAGTGTGCATGTTGAAAAACGCTTTGAGTTTCCAAAGGTAATGACTATAAAAGCAGAGCTCATAGCAGTTTTTTCAAATCAAACAGGAAAATAATTATCCAAAGTTATTATCCCATTAAGTTTTGGGATACCATTAGTCTTCATATCAAAGAGCTGCACTGATTTCAGTAAGGGTCCTTATTTGCTTTCCTCTCTCTAACTGACCCTTTTCTTCTCCATCTTGCACGTCCATATCTTCCTTCCACCTCTCTCCCTCTCTTCCTCTCTTATCTCTCCTCACAGCCACCCCTCTTTTATTAATTAAAACTGTGTGTGTGTGTGTGTGTGTGTGTGTGTGTGTGTGTGTGTGTGTGTGTGTGTGTGTGTTCGCATGCCTGTGTGTGCACATCAGCCTTCAGTATTAATTAAAGGTGTGAATGCTAATTGGTCAGATCAATAACAGGTCGTTAGGCCTCAGGGGCCAACGGCCAATAGGAAATCGTTAGTTGTCTAACATCACTGTCACTCTGCTAAAGCTGCACTGCACTGTGACATATGCACACACAGACACACAATTGCACGTCCACACACACTGATTTGTACTTGCACCCACACTTCTGTCATCTGGAGAGACCTCAAAGGTTGCAAGAGAGCAGAAAGGGCGAGCGAGCGTGAGCTGGAGAAAATAGATAAAATCTTACTGTATGTTCCTAAAACTGAATCAATATCCATTAAATACAGCGAGACACAGATAGGGGAAAAGAGAAACATACAGAAGAGGGGTTAGAGAAAAGATTCAGATGCCTCGGTTGTCACTAAAGAGGACAGAGAAAATGAGTGTGTCCCCTCAGAAGGCCTTTTTGTGCTGATCAATATAGAAGCACTCTTTCTTCCCGAGACCACATACTCACTCTTTAAAGACTTCTCTCTTAATTAGGTTTCAATTTAGCCTCTTTCTTCTGCCTTAGACCTCTGATTGTCAGAAATGTTTCGGTATGATGTTCAAATAGATTGCTCACTTGAATTTCCCTCGGGATCAATAAAGTATCTATCTATCTATCTATCTATCTATCTATCTATCTATCTATCTATCTATCTATCTAATAATGAAACACTTATCTTTGCATCATTGAGTATTGCTCAGAAGAGTAGAAAAACAAAACAGAAGAGAATAAAGAAGAAGAAAGAGGAGGAGGAGGAGGAGGAGGAAGGGTTTACTTAATTGGATAGAAAAATATCTTTCTAAGAACTTTGTGTACAATTTTGGATTCTTTCTAAGACGCTTGATCTTTGATTGTGAGAGATAAATTCAGTCCATCCCCAATGTTGACCAACTACTTGTTGTTTCGGAGATGTTGTATATTAGAGGTGATATGACTTGAAATTGAAGCCCCCTTCTTTTGCAGAGACGGATCCTCACGGTATAGTGAAATTAAACTAAACTATGAGACATAATAGCTTCAGTTGATTTCATAAATATTTACATGACACTTACGTTACATTGATTTTAGGGACATAAAAAAATGTAAAGAGTTAGGAAATCCGCCCATGCGGAGACTGGATCACTAATTTCTTAAACAGTTTAAAGAGTCAATGTGCACATTTCCATAAAATATATTCTACAAACATTTCTTCTTTCCTGGCGACGTTTCATCAAGAAGCACATTCACCTTCAGTCGTTTTTTTAATCTTTATGAACCCAGAGCTTTCCCAGCAGCTCCTTCCTGAAGACAAACACGACGGTCTGCTGCAGGTGATCCTTCCGTCTGACATTTAGTATTACGGCTGTAATGAACAGTGCTCCCTTGTGGCTTTACCAGCAGGGCTTTCACTGTTGTCATTTTCCAGTGTCTCTAACACCTTCAAAGAGACCTTTTGCTCATCTTAAAGCAAACTGACACCAAGTGAGATCACACAATAAGTGAGAGCAACGCAGGGTTAATACTGTGTAGTGGTGCAACATCAGCCAGTGACACATCTTCAGAATATTCATGTCAATGTGTGTGTAGGTCTCCAATGACTGACAACTTCAGCCATCCTCTGGTATACTACGAATATCTAATAAAAATGTCGATTTGTGTGTGTGTGTGTGTGTGTGTGTGTGTGTGTGTGTGTGTGTGTGTGGGTAGGTGTGTGTGTGTGTGTGTGTGTGTGCCTCATAACTTTGGGCTGATAACATCTGTGTGTTGCTTCGTTGCACAGGCGAGGTGAGCTAGCTTGCTAGCTATGTGAGTGTGTGTATTTCCCAGAGTGTGTGTGATATCTAATAGCTGTGGTTACTGTAGCATGACTTATTAAATTTAACATCAAGAGACCCCCTGGAAGGCTGACTGACAGATACCAGCACACACACACACACACACACACACACACACACACACACACACACACACACACACACACACACACACACACACACACACACACACACACACACACACACACACACACACACACACACGTAATGCACCAAGCTCACCTTAACTGTGAAACTAACCAACCAACACAAACACAGCTGAGTAATCTTTTAACATATAAAGGACCTGATTACACAATGCATGCATATCAAACATATTTGGTGCAGGTTTGGGCATGACCTTAATTTCCTATCAAAAATACAGTTTAGAGAATTCACCTCAACAGGCAACAACATAAGGCACCCAACACAAGTGCCTCCTTCTGTCAATGATGCTACCTCCAATTCTAAATGCTGAGCAAATCAAGACATAGGTTGAACAGGAACAATAATCAGAAAAGCTGTTTTAGTTGAACTGACCTGGGCTCTGATCCAAACGATCAACGTTTGAAGATTTAACATCGGCTTTCAAAATCCTTTTCGTTGAATTGATATCAAAATGTATAGTGTGGAGGCAGCAGCCTTATAGCTGAAATTTACTTCAAGACATAAGCAGATGGCCTCTGTCCTGTTTCCGTTCTTTCATACCATTTCCATTATGTCCTTTGAAATGATTTCTTTCTCTCTTTCCTCTCATCTGGTTTTCTGTCACGAGTCTTTGAACCATTAGTGCGGTACAATATCTCACAAAAATTACAACCCAACAAGTGTGTGTCTGTGTGTGAGTGTGTGTGTGTGTGTGTGTTTTTTGTGTTTTCATGTGTAATTGATGCACAGTCACTGGGGAATCGGTTTCTGCAGGCTTTGTTCTTTAATCACAGGACAAAACTTCAATATTTACAACAATCCTCTATGACAGAGGCAGGCATCACAAGGCAGGGCTTTGTCTGCAAAGTAAAGGTTTTACTTTGACAGCCAAGTGAACGCGATCAAAACTGGTGTTAATATTTCACCAAAAGAGGTGTGCGAAGGCCCAGAGGTTAAGTGACATTCCTCGACGTGGGGGCCCAGGGTTATGTCTGAACAGTGGCTCCTCTCCAGCATGTCATTCCCCACTCTTTCTCCTGATTTAGTACTCTGTCCACAGTCCTAGCTAAAAACACTGCAACATATTTCTACATATATGTCTCATGATTTTACCTCATCGCAGCAGGGTGACGAGAGGCAGAGATACCCTTTTCTAAAGCAGAAAGGCAAGGTGCCATTTCAACCAGTGCAACATGGATAAGCACCTCCATTACAGCGGGTCAACCTGCTGCAGGTGTGTTTGAACTGATGTTTCATTGTCTTAAGTCCAAGATGATTAAAAAGAGGATGTGGCTCTGACTCTTGGGCAAAGAAGTGGCTGTGACTGCTGTTTCTCCCGACAGTACGTGGCTGACCAATGTCTTTAGTCAGTCACAGCCTTTTCAAATAATCAACTGAACTACTTGTTATTGACTTTCAAAAGACATTTTTTTTTACATCGTGTTCGTCAACATCAACACGATCAACCTTTGTAGCACCTGTGCTATCAACAATAACGCTTAACGTACAGCCCTGTATGTGCTTTTTTTAAAAAAGAAGTTCAAGTCAAATGGACACCAAGGTAGTGTCGGATGTTTTGGTGGAAGTATTTTGTAAGTTTTAAGTAGAAATGTGAGTTAATTGAGTAAATGCTCCACAGCAACAACTGTGAAAAAAGAAGAAAACTAAATTCAATGAACAACACATCTTATTTAGTATGCAGACAGTTCTCTTATGATTAAACTTGAAGTTCATATTATTTAAAAAAAAAAACTTTTTTAAGCTTTAACACTTCTCTAATGCTCCATTGCTGAACTGTAGTTCCTTCTTTTAAAGAAAACCTAGTTAAGAAGCTTAAAGTAATGTACAGAGCAGAGAAAAACTAAATCTGCTGATAGAAAGCACAGCGCTCGGCTTGGAGAACGCAGCGCTGACAGTCATTTTAACAATTAATCAGATGATGAAATATTAAGAGAGGAACCCCATTGGAACACCGTTAAATAATGAAATCTGCTGATGAAAGGCAGCTCTAGGAGGTCAGAGATCACTCAGCTTAACATACCTTTTTGGACCGTGTTGGTTAGTGTTGCGTTTGGCGAAAACTCTTCTCCCATTGGTCGTCAGTGTTGAGGGACACATTCGGGGATCCTGAATGCTACCTCAAAATGCCGTCTGAATCTGGACATCAGAAAACTGCTTCGTAAGCATGACCCTGCTCATTTTCTAGTTATGCTAATAAGGTGACATTCCTTCCTGCTTGGCAGAAGGAGCTGATTGGATGGGCCGAGGTCGTGACCCTGAAGGGAGGCCGTTTGATTGGTTGGCTGAAGTAAAGCTGAATAATGGACTGACATTGGCTAGGAGGCTGTGTTATTATCAACACCCTCAGTCACATACACACAAACCGCACACTGCTGCGGCACATACGCACACTCACACACACTCAAATTCTAAGTGTGCACCGAGAAGCCTATATTTTAGTCAAGTGGCGACCAGTTGTCTGACAGTCCTGAATATCAGATCAATATATCATTTGATGTAATTTCTATCCTGTCCCAGCTCAGACGGGGTTGGTAGCTATTCCCTTTAATTCCATCATAAAAGTATTTAATACCGTCCAGGTATGAGGTCAATAAATCATCTTGTGGGCTTCTATACGTGTAAAACTTCAATCTTGCCAACCCAGGCTGAAAGACTTTACCCTGATTAGATTATCAAGGTGTCACACTGATGACTACTTTTAAGAGAATCCTTGATTTTGGACAACTATCATATCCAGGTATTAAAACATTTGGCAGCTTCCTAACATCAATCCATCATCAAATTAGTTCATTTCATCTAGTTATTACATTCATTCGTCACATGCTGGGCTTCTGTGATGTGAGGCACCTACAATATCCTGATACGAAGGTGTTTGGCAGCCGTTTACTGTAATTACATTATCCAGACATCAAATTGATACTTTGTGGACAGTTGCTGAAGGCCTAACACGGAGAGATTTGGCAGCTTTTTGTACTTTTCTTTTATAAAATTGGACACAAAGATATGAATGGGTAAGAGGCTAGTTACACTTACTTTTGACAACACAAGGTAACCTTGCAAAGCACACTTCAAACTCTCTCAAAGCCTCTCTGATTGTAAAATTTCCTAAGTAAAAGTACATGATTATTTTCACAACGGTAAAGTGATTACTTTGGCTTCTTTAGTGTCAATCTGGCTGATTACAGCTCTGTAGCACCGTCATTTGCACAGTTATATAACCCAGAGTTAGATAATGCTAAATATGTGAAATTATTGCTCTTGCAATTACATTTGAGGTGCCCCCCCCCCTGTGATAAGTAATTTTCATGAACCTGGGACTGAGCAAGACGAATATGAAATGGGAATGCGAAACTGCCAGGTAAAGTGCCATCACACACTAAGAACTGTGACAGTCCTGTAGATATACCTGTGGTTTGTGACATAATTTGAAGCTCCAGTGAATTACCAAGGTTTCATGCCACCAACGTATTCAGAAATACAAAGTCATTCATTTAAATGTTTACTGTATGAAGGACTGGCGTTAACTGGCATTCAAATAGTTTGGGACATTGTGGATGTCTGTCCAAAGAAGAAAAGTATAGAAATTGATGATCAATAGACAAAACACTTTCTTCTGTTTGATAAAATCTGCTCTGCTCTCCGCTGTGTGTGCGCGCGTTGTTTTGATTGATGTGCTTGCGTTGAAGCTGACCTTGCAGCAGTTGGAACAGTGAGGAGCATTCACCCTGTAGATAATGAACAGTCACACTCTCAGCCACAAAGACACCCACACATACACACGCACACACACCTTTACTGAGCATTGATTTCTACCGTTCAACCAAAAAGCATGGAGCACATTATATATAACAGGGGTGGCTTCTACGCCTCTTTTTTTCCCCCCTTCTTTTCTCTCACAGATCTCCTCTCTTTCATTTCTCGTCACTTCTTTCCATTACTTCTTTAATCCATTATTGCCCCTCTTTCATCTTACCCCTCTCCAATCCTACACACTCGCCAGATATATACACATGGGACTAGGGCAGATGCAAGCACATAAAAAAATAAAAAGACACACACACACACACACACACACACAGGACTGTAAATCCATCTTTCCCCAGAGACAGAAGTGAAATATTCCTCTCATTTTAAATGTATGAACTGAGACCGAGCTTCTGCACCATAGATGTTTGCAGGGTGCTAAACATGTGTTGAATTTTGTACCATCAGTAAATTTTTAAGCTGGCAAGGAGAAATAAATAGATATAGAGTAAGTAGAATAAATAAAAATGGACAGTTGTTGTGTTTTTTTCCATTCTATCAAAGGCAGAATTGTTTTAGGCCGACTGAAACGCATCAGTGTTTTCTTCTTGCAATATTCTTTTGATAGAAATGAATGGATGTAAGGCTTTCAACAAAAATCAGACGACTCAATTAAAAAAAAAAAAAAAAGTTTTCGAATACTCTTCAAAATGCCTTCCAGAGAGAATTAAAACACAGCTCTGGGAGCAAACACAAATAGAGACATGGCCTTGTGATGTCAAATTTAAGTGCTTTATATAAACTTGAAGTCTATTATTATTCACTCCTAAAAGCGTCACCAAAATAAACAACTGTACAAAAGGAGAGGATTAAGCTCTCATCACAAACAGGGCTTTCTTCGTTTAAATCCAACAAATTATTGCAAGGAAGGAATGCTACAAATGCAGAAAAGGGAGCCGAGGATGTGCAAAGAAACTTCAAATGTTGAACGTTGGTTACCCATATAGTTTTTATTCTTTTAAACATTATCCCCTTCAAGATCCCATTAAAGATGCAGCCTCCTCAGCCAGCCTACACTTCTAGGGTCACCTTCTCTTTGCCGGGATGTCTTTAACTTACTTGGTAAATGAATGGAGGGAGAGAAACACTGAATCAGAAAGAGGACGCACAGACAGACAGATGGAGGGATGATAGATAGAGGAGTTGATATTGTCAGTCCCCTCAGGTCTTTTTGATAAAGATCAAACTTGACTTTTACACTCAGATCATGTTCAAGTCGGAGAGCCTGGAGTCAAAATCAATCAATCAAATGCTGATAAGAGATCAGAGGGCCAGAGAAACAAATGGTGGAATGCCTGCCTCTAAATATGGATGCAAACACTTTCTTAAAGTGAGATTCAGCCCCGTGAGATGCTGCTGTTCAGTTTTTACCAGAACTTTGCCTAACGCGCTCATTCATGGCTGTTCCCTTAGAGGAGCTGGTTTCTGTGACCATGCATGCAGCAGTCTGATTAGTCTCATTAATGTGAGGATTGAATGTTGTCGGCTAGTGTTTACTGCTGCGACTGGCAAATAGTTATTAAGTCTGGAATATAATTGATGCAGGAGATGAAATATTTATGAAAGCTTCCTCGGTGAAAGATGAATCCTAATGTGGAAAAGCAATTAAACACCGTCATAATGAAAATGTTACACTCTCATAATGCCTGATCACATTTGGTAAAATGTTGTCAACAGATGACCAGGGTAGCCGCTGATCCCTTATTTTATGAAGCCAGAGGGAGCGATCGTGATTCGACTGCCATCATTTAATACTGGTCCTCCGTTTTTCAGACTTCTTCGCAACTTTTCAATCGTTTAGAGACTGATCATTTGGATCAGATCAGAGACTGACTGCAGAGACGGATCGCAGATGAATGTAAATCAACAACAACAAAAAAAGGAACTCATATTTCTTTTACACTTTAACAAAAGTCCTGAAGAACTTGTGATATTTCCAGGAGGCGCTGCATGTGTGAGTGCAAACAGCCGAATTATTGTCATTTCTATCAGGAGTTATTCCTGTCAAACAGCTTATATTTTTTTTTTCCTGAGGAAAGTGAGCTGATGTGAGAACATTATCAGAAGATTTCAACTCAAGCGAGAGGGAAAGTTTATTCCCTGTGATCTGTGCACAACCACAAACTGTATGCACGTGACCGGTAAGATCTCCATGAACTGAACTACACTGCTGCATTATGTTTTCAGTTCGCCATTATCTTATTTTCAAATCACTGTGGAGATTCTGATTCGGTCAAACCACAGGATGCATTGATGTAAAGGCAAACAATCTCATTATAACGTCCTGTCCGACCAGAATACTCTCCCACTGTGAGGTGCATGTGCGAAGAACCAGATCAGGAGTGTTTCTGGGGAAGTCAACCTGAAATTCTCAGTTGAGCATTATGTGAAAACAGCTTAAGAGGTGGCAAAACAGACACGCAACACCAGGTGATAAATGAACACAGAAACACATGGTGGAGGATTTATACAGAAAAATTAAGTTTCAACCAAAAAAAAAAAAAACAATCAAAAAGTGTGAACATGGCTGACCCTCTAATTATCTTGAGAACATTACTTATTCTTTATTAAAATAA
This sequence comes from Symphodus melops, assembly GCF_947650265.1. NCBI lineage: Eukaryota > Metazoa > Chordata > Actinopteri > Labriformes > Labridae > Symphodus > Symphodus melops. The sequence goes on along the minus strand of NC_136708.1, from coordinate 15,123,995 downwards.
GGTTATCACCCCTTTTACACCAATTTATTTAGATCAACATAACTTTTCCTGCTTCAGTAATAATTTATTTGCGCAGGTCCTTTAGAGTTTAGCTACACTTCAAGAATTCAAGCAATTCATTAGATTTGTGTTTATAGGATTTAATTAACTGTGCCTGATTGGTGTCTAGTGTATTAAACTGCTTTTCTGTATTCTAAACCCTGATTGTGTTCTAAACCTTTAACCATTTACCATTGAATTATTTTCATTCCTTTCTCCCAGTTCTATTTTGAAGTAGCCTTTGTTTATGTCTTCTCTGGAGGCACTATAGAAACTCTCTGGTTCTGTAAGTGTAAATGAAGGTAACATAAGTACTTTTATATCTCAGGCAAGAGAAAAAAAAAAAACAGCACTTATTGTTAGTGCAGAGGAGAGGAGGAAAAACAGCAGGAGTGAGGAGAGGTTGGGGATGAGGGGAGTGAAGTCAAATCTCTGCTGACTTGTTAGTCACATGGTAGCATGTTCTCGGATGAAGAACGCGTTCGCTGGTCCATGTTCTGAAGAAAATGATTCCACGTGGGAGTTGTGTGTCTGGGTGTGTACGGTAGGAATCTCCGTCTGTGTTCCTGTGCACGCTCATGTCTCTGAACACATGGATGTGTCTACATGTATGTTGCATGACAGTGGCTGATGAATATCTATATTTAACACAGTGTGATTTTATGTTACGCCACGCTTCTCTGCATGCTGCGCAAACAAGTGCTCTGATTTCGACAAACTTCAAAGTGAATGCATCTCAAGGCTTGCTTCATTATCAGAATATGCCTGTAGGATGTCACTTACTGTATGTGCTTCAACTAACATATACATACCATATTCTTAAAAAAAAAAAAAAGCCAACGACTACAAATAGCTTACTACTTGACTTAGATGAAACAGACGAAGGTAGAATGTCATTGAGTGTTTTAAATGGACTTCTACAAGGACTATTACTCCACTCTTCTTTTTCCCCATTTGTATCCATTTATCCTTTATCCAGTCCTTACTTATGAAAGCCAATAGAGCACTTGGCTAAATGTATATGTTAACTAGAAGTGCAAATCAGGACTGACAGGTGAGAAGGGATATAATGAAAAAAAGTAAAAATGAAGAAGACATAGGAGGAGGAAGGGTTTAAAAAAAGAGAAAAGACTAAAATTAAACAATAATCATGTTGGGATCGACACACTTACCACACACCCACAACACACAGATGCACACGCACTCAAATGCACTGTTCTAAGTGCTGTGATAATCTGTGATTCTGTCTCATCATCACAATATCAAACTGCCTTCAACATCACGCTAAATAATACATCACTCACTTCCTCACTCTGTTCCACACACACACACACATGCACACATACACTCATGTATAGTATAGTGCTGGCGAATGAATTAGATATGGCCTGACAGTCTTCAGATGAAGGGGAAGAAATGTTCAAGTCCAACAATCACATCAAAGTGCGTCCCTCGGAGCAGACAGACTAAAAAGAATCGAGTCACACCATGGTACCTTTTCCTTGCCCAACGCAAAATTCCTTCCTATAGAGCCTTCAAAGAATGAACCTTTTTTCATGGATCCCTGTGGCATTATGAGGATATATTTTATGCTTCTGTAACAAGGTTTTTGTCTTGGATCCAACGGTACAACATGTAAATCTATCCTGTCGCTCAACCTTTCTTTCAAATATCCAGCTCTGAGATGAAGCAGCAGCAGGTGATGCAGTGCAGCCCAAACAGCCTCCAGCTCCTCTTGGGCTCCTGAGGCAACAGTCCCAAGGCATTCCCAGACTAGGGGGGTTATCTGAAAAGCCCACCAACATATTCTCGGCCTACCCTCGGGACTCCTATTAGTTTTATGCGCCTGTAGTAACCCCGCAGCAAGATAACCTTGAGGCTTTCTTGTCAAATGTCTAAAGTATGTCTTCTCGTTCCGATGTAAGGAACTTTGAGCTTCTTCCACATTTCTTTCTTAAGGAGACCAAGCTTGCTTTCTTGTCCAAGGACACATCGGGCATGTTGCTGCAGGAGTCAGGGATCAAACCCTCGACCTTCCTGGTGAGAGACAACCAACTCTATCAACTGAGCCACAGCTGATGCTGTTAAAAAGTGAGGGGTAGGTGTCTATTGTTTTTAATTTCCCTCTCGATCAATAAAGTATCTGTCTATTGACTCCGACATTCATTTGTTTATTGTTCCCGATGACACATTATTGCTTCATGCTAAAGTTCATTCATGATGAAAATGCCAAGACAACAGAAGTCTTGCAAACATCTCCTAAATCTATGGGATTTTTGCTTGGATATATTTCTTTCATTATGAAATCTGATCCAGAGTCTTTGGACGACTTTGGCATCATTGAAATCTCATTTTAATTAAACAAGAAGGTCTTATGACTTTAAAGAGTCTAGTCTTATAAGTTGAACACAATACAATAATGGAAGCTTCGGTGCAGAGTTAAGATAAAATATGATAATCCTGTGTTGATCCCCAAAGGGAAAATTAGGGCATTGCAGCCACATTAAGACCAAAAAAAGCAACTTTCCCCATTATTCCTGTTTATCTTACATTATAAGCCACAGAGGTCAGTAAATTAATTTGGGTGTTCTGCTAAAAATCCAAACCTTAGAATTAAAGTTCAGAAAAGTTTGTTCAGAGTCCCAGAGAAAAGAAAGCTTAAGAAGGAAAAGTGGTGCCTGAAGGCCTCATGGAGATTGTCTGTACAAGTAGGAAGACAGTCTTCTTTTATAAATCATTATCATTTCGGAGGTTTTTCACAAACTTAAGTAAAGAAAAGGGCCGTACAGTGTGGTATAACACTGTGTATTGAGCTTTGACTTTCCTCCTCTCATCCTCACTCTTTCTGCATTTATTATGAAGTAACAGCTGCTTGTTTCTGTGATTCATGAGATTTGTGATCTGTTGCACCCCTACTAAATATAGAAACAACACGTTATGTTTCTGCAGATCAAGTGTAGATGTTTTTTGATGAAGACAAAATGAGCGAGGGACAGATAGAGACAGAGATGGACCCACACACGTACGAAAAATGAAGATTTACAAATGTCTTATTTTAGTGGTTCACATTATTACACTGTTTCATTAAGAGTAGAAAGGCTTCCATGACAATCATAAGCAGGTATTTTTCTCTGTTCTTGTCTAAAAAAATTATAATGACAAAGATAAGGTGTTACCTGTGTAAATCTAAAATCTGAATTGGCTCCAGTAAAAGATTAGACAGACGGATTACACAGACAAAGTCTGACTTGCCAAAAACTGGATGGATCATGCTTCTGAGGAAATCGCCTGTTGCTTGGTTACATTTACAGCCTGGCTGTGAGTCATGGCTAGTATGAGACTCTGAATATAGAAAGAAGATCATCAGCATTATTTATATTTTAGCAAATGCAAAGTGTGGTCCTGCTTCTTTGTCTCACTGTTGATCCCATCCCATTCCCACACATGCACACACACATAACAGCTGAAAGAACCAACAGCAGGGCCTCTTGAGATAAGTTCACTGGATGCTTTCACTGAGAGAAAAACTGGGACAGGAGTCACTCAAGGAGTCTGTAAGGACTTGTGTTGGGACCCAGAGGGTCCACTAGTTCAGGTCCCGGTGCAGACCTAAGTATGAAAGTGGGTTTGGTTGTTGGAAAGTCGCTATATATGTATATATGTATATATGTATATGTGTGTATGTATATATGTGTGTATGTGTATATATATATATATATACATATATACACACACACATATATATACAGTATATATATATACATACATATAACACTTTTCTATTCTTCTGACTTCAGTCCCATTCATACATTGGCACAGCAGGGGGAGCAATTCGAGGTGAAGTGTCTTGCCCAAGGACACATCGGACATTGTCCTCGCAGGATGGGTATTGAACCCTCGACCTTCCAGTTGAGAGACGACGACTCTACTAACTGAGCCAGAGCCACATGCATCTCTTCAATAATGCATGTCCTGTGTAAAACTAGAACTTCCCCTGTAGGGGATGAATAAACTACAGTATATAAAATAAAAAATAAAAATAAAAAAAGAATAACAGTGAAGTTTCTAAAGTCTTTCTATGTCCCACAAAAACACACAGAGAACACCAGCCAAGTAGCAAGAGGACATTTATGCCAGTGAATAAATATGGGACAAGTCCTTGGATACTGAAACAACAACAAACACACAACCATAAAACACATTCAGATATAGAAATGTATGCACTTGGACCAAAGATGTGTGAAGTCTTCAGCCAAGGCACTTTGCAAACTGTGATATTGTCATTATGGGATGCTCTAGGCGAACATAAACAAGTTCCACAAACACACAACGGAAAAGGGGCAGTGTATTCTTTTTTGGCTCAACCAGCACAAAAGTGACACCTGGTGCAACCAGTTTAATGTGCCGTGCTTTTTAAGAGATGGCTGCTCTAGCTTTACAATGACAGAGAGACTAAGCAGCAAAACTGTGCGTTCATCAAAAGAAAGAAGTAAAGTCAGAAGTGGCAGTAGGCGTTCACTTGAAGTGATCAGGGACTTCTGTAAATCAGTATGTAGCTTCTGGAAGACAAAATAGTACTCGCCCCCCTTGTTTGTTCTGTTGGGTAGCTCGGTGTAGACAGTTTTGTTCTCTTCGGTTTTATTTTCCAGAACTAACTGCCTCATTGAGGACATCAAAGTTGTTCTTATCAGTATCTAATCTGAATCTCAAACGCACACAGGACATGGTGCTCATACCAGTAGCATCTAATTCTAACCACCACTTCAACCATTCCTATCTCTTCTCTCATCTGTGAGCATGGTGTCATGCTGTTAACTCGGGCCCTGAAGGAAGAGGGCAAAAGAGGGACGCATTAGATAACCCTGGAAGGGGCCAAATCCCCTCCAGAAGTTTTGTCTTTGATCATTTTTTCCAAGCGCCTTGGGTAAAACTAAACAAATATGAGATGAATTTATATGAAATGCTACTTTTTAACTTAATGATCCAGTGTTTCGGATGAAACATATTTGCCATTAAGTTGTCCCGTTCTTGCTGAAGTGAAATAATATCAAATTAAGAGTCAATTTAGCTGCTCTGAGGATGTGACATCACTGTATCAGACCAAATTCCTTCAACTTTTATAACAGGGAGATTCACGTGTGCTGCTATTTTGTGTAATGCTTTCCTCTCTCTCCAGATTTGGAAACTTCGACAGCCTCTTGTGTTAAAGAGGAATGAACTTGTCAACCATAAAGGACTTCTTTTCTGTGCGGTATGAAAAGAAGTTTCGAAAAGGGGAAAAAAAGCAGTTCTCCTTAAAACTTTCTGAATAGTGTCTCAAAGGTTTTGAATTGAAAAAAAAGAGCATGCACTCACATCAACATGAAAAGGTATACGTTACAGATCCACGTATTAACATTTATGGTCAGTAAAAACATGTGATACATTCATTCATTAAAAAAACAGTTGATTATATAGAAAACATTTCACAAAGTGCCATTGACATTTTTAAGTCTCTAAATCCATTTGTAAATTTATCTGTAATTTGTAATGAATACACTGATTTAAATGGTGAAATAGAGGCACTTGAAAAAAAGAAGGAAAAGTCACAAAACATTGTGTTTTTAGAGAATCTGACTGTATTGATTTCTGTAGGTTAAATACATCAAACAATTGTACAAATAGGTTAAAGGCAGTATTGTTTCCAACTTGTATCTAATAAACACTGAGCAGCCCCAGGACCAAAACCAAAAAAGGTGATTGTTGACGAGTTGTCAACATACAGTTTAGATATTTATATTCAAACCTGAATAAGAGGTGTGGTTAAGTAATAGCATGACATTTTAAAATGAAAAAAAAAAAACTGTATATATTTTCCCCCCATTTAACCTATACAGCTTATTTTAATCTGTATGTATAAATCTACTTTTGACAGTTCCTCATAGTGGTTTATTATTTTATTCAACAGATACAAACATTAATGTACACAGGAACTCTCTTACCTTCATAGTTGAGTTTGAAGCCGTGTGCCGAGACGGCAAAGTCGCTGGTCAACCTCAAAGAGAAGACATTTCCGGTACTGGTGACAGGTGCAGGAACCTGGAAGCCTGTTAGCCTGTACAAACACAGTGAAGAATGTGCTGATGTTATTATCAACATATTACGAGACACATCAAGCGTCATAGAAAATAAAACAAACCCTCCTTTTGTTGACCACATAAAAGGACATACAGCTTGTTCACCTACAGCAGCAGAGAGATTAGCATATCGATTTTTTTTTTTCAGGACCAATTCAACTCAAGCATCAGCAGGAGAATATTTGAAGACGAGGAAGATATTTGGATCAGTGTTAACACTCCTGACATCTTTGATTTCACCTTTTGTCTATTGGTTGAAAAAAGTCAAAAAGTTGAAATGCGTACAAATTTAAGATTAAGTCAAAAAACCTGAGCTATTTACAATCTGTTCTTCATCTGAGTTCAGACAATAACAAGTAAGCTTTGAATACATCTTTTGTTATGTGAAGCTTTGAACAGGAAGTCTGCAATCTTTGCACAAAACGCGCAAAAACTACAGCGTCTGTCTTCCCATGTAAGGAACACAGAAGGACTTCTTGTGACTTATCCTACTATTTTTACACTCCCTGATTGCACTCCAATTTCTGAGGTTCCCTCTCACCATTACTGCTGCCTGGTGGAGGGCCTGTGAGGCAGAGCACAAACAGCTTTCCGTGATATGAAGACGTAAAGAAGGGCTGCACTAAAACACCCTTCTCAATAGGGGCTTTTAAATAAATCAGGCCGCAGGATCAAAGTGTGGCCATGAGCATGGCGCGCTGTTGTCAGCTTACCAGTAATACCCAAATGGGTTTGTGTAAAGACAGGTGAACAGAAAAACGCAGGAGTCAAACAGGATGGCAGGGTGCCTTTACAACCCATGTTTGAGTGTGCCTTCCAAACAAAAGCTACACCATACGTACATGCCCAGTTGTGTCTTCAGCTTGTCGATTGCTCCTAATTAATGGAGGCAGAAGAGAGGAGGAGGAGGAGGAGGAGGAGTGGGAGAGTGGCTTTTTTTAAGACATGGCAGATTGCCAAACCTTCTTCCTGCCACTGCGACATTTTCTGTTGTCCTCCAGCTGCACGTTTCGCTTTTTATTGTGTTTCTTCCTGCCTGCTATCTCCACTTCGTCCTTCTCTGCCTCTTTCCTTAATCCACCCGCGCCATCGTTTTCCTCTGGCATTGAGTCACACGACTTCTTCTTTTTTACTTCACTCTGTGCTCTTACACGCTACCTTCCCACTTTCCTCTCTTCCCTCTGTGGCATTTATCCACCTCGATCTCTCCACCTGTTCTTTTAGTGCTTCTCATGTCTTCGCCTGTTCCTGTTCCATCCACACAGCAACATTTTTTTTATATATACCTCCCCACCACACTTAATTTTGCCTGGCTATCTTCCAAATTCACCTCAGTCCCCTATTTTCTACCCTCTCTATGATATTGTTTTTTACTTTTTCTACTTTTCTTTTGAACCTGCAATTTATTCACTTTCTTCACTCTTCTCAGCCTAGATCCACCGTGTCTCTCTGAATGATGTCGCATAATGCAAAGAAGGCATTTTAGGAATCTTTCGAAAGAAGAAGCACTGGCAGGAGGAATATTCACTGTTCTACTTGGAACATTTTATTTATTTATTTATTTATTAAACTACATAAACTGCAGTGTTGGACACTGCATTGTTTAAAACAAAACAAAAAAACCCACCCCCTCCCTGGCCTCTGTCGACCCATCCTCTCAACTTGTATTCATTGTTTTCCCTCCTGCCTCGCTTTTATCGCTATGTGGACACATTTTACCACCCCTGTTTCATCCTCTCAGCCTCCTCTTTATTTCTTTCACCCTCTCACCGACCAGTTTTCATATTGCAATCCACTGTTCGCCCTGTGCTGACCTCTCATATCTGTTTTTTCTTCTCTGTGTGCTGCTCTTTCGTTGACACCACCAGATCCTCCTCCTTTTTCTGCTCTAATCGTAAATTGAATTTATTCCAACCTGTATGTGCCTCTTTTCACAATTATGCTAACAAACGACCTTTCTGTGCTTCAGCCCTTCATGCCTGCCTCCTTCTCTCTGAATAAATGTTGCCACTGTTTTCAGTTTCCACTGTGTCCTTTAGGTCGGCCCTTTCGCTCTTCTTGATGCTCATTTCTTCACTGACTTACTAACTTTCTTTTCTTCTGTCTCACAACTACTCCCAATACCACACAAAAAACAAATGGCGGCCCCATTCTGAAAAGCCTCAAAGCAACTCTTTAATCTCCTCCCCTGTTCCCTATATTTATCTTATCTTTATTTGTAAGGTTCTGTTACCTCCCTATTTTTTTTATTTTTCCTCTAACATCCCATCCCCTTGAATATTTTTTCTTTTTCTTTATCCTTTAGCCTCATATTTGCATCCTTTTTGTATATCTGCCATTGTGTTTGTAGCTTGTATATCTTTGCAAACAAGATGTGTTCTACCGAAAGTCATTTAAGAGAAAATGGAAAGGACAGGAAAAGAACAGTGAATGTATTCTTGGTATTGTGAGGAGCTGCTTGATAAAACACAGCCAGCATAAAAAGCCAAATACTGAGATGTGTAAATAAATCGTGAATCAATCCCCTTTTTCTCACGCTTCGACTAAAATATCTTATTTGTAATGCCTTTCATATGCAGAAACTCGTTTCAACACAAATGCACACACAAAGTACACACTGTTTTCTGTAAAAAAAAAAAAAAAGTATTTATGGGTTTTTTTGTACTGAGAGACCGATAGAACAAGGGATGCCTGATGTTTAAGGTCTGTTGTTGTGGGAGAGTGTGCACTTGTGTACATATAGAGTGCATGTGTGTGTGTGTGTGTGTGTGTGTGTGTGTGTGATGTATACAGTTGAGAGAAATCAAATTAGCCAGTGAATGGAGAACTAGCTAATATCAACGGAGTGCTTTCCCTGCTCTCTCTTTCTCTCTCCCTCGCTCTATCTCTCTCTAACTTTCTCACTCTCTCTCTATCTCTCACACACACGCGCACACGCGCACACACACACAAAGACACACTCCTCACGCTACTATTTTCTCCAAAAAAGGCAACCATGCAGTCTGCCTAATGCGATTTTCAGAGCCCCTCTCCCTGTTTCACCTCCTCTCTGTCTCTCTCTCCCCTCCCCTTGTATCTGATGATCTCTTTATTGCCAGCGGGGTAAATACATTTTTCATTATTAATACTGCATTATTACAGGGAAAAAAAGAAGTAACTGGGTTGAAGATATGAACTGTAAGAAAAACAAAGACAAATAAAACATATCACAGTTTAGGTTTGGAGTTGACAAACTATTTCTCATCTGAACTTTATTTGAACCACACTTTCAAAATGCTTCAATCAATTATTTGATTCTTCAAACAGATGCAGATACAGCTGTGTCTACATATTTGTGAGGTTATTGTATACGCTTAGTCTTGAGAGAAACCTTCTTTTAAATTCCTTTAACTATAATCTGGCATGATAACATTGACTTATTGACTAGTTTAGGTAAACATATATTAACAATTAACGATTGATTTTATTGACTTTATTCAATATTGATGATTTTGTTGAAAAATATGTTTTCATCATCGAATAAATGCAGCTTTAGCTACAAATCATCCTTTATTCATCCCAAAATGGGAAAATTTACAATTTTAGTGGATTTTTGATAAAGCTGTCGGGAGTTACAGTATTCACAGCCATTCCTTTTACCTGTTAGCCCACGTTACTTTTGTCTACCTGCCAATGTGGCCTGTAGGTCGCCAGCACTGAAAGATGATAAGATGCAAGTTTCTGAACCTGGTCAGCATCGATATGTTCTGTCATCGTTGTAGAAACTCTACAGATATTATTTAAAACGGAGTTAAGGACATCTAAAGCATTTTTATCGAAGTTGGTGTCACTCACATTAAGGCCAAAGTCATGTTTTAAATACAATCAGAATGAATGTGCAAAGGAGCTCAGTGTGTGAGTCTGTACGTTAGAATCTGTTTATTTCCCCCAGGCTAGTGTCAGCTTGTGTAGTCTGTCAGTCCCTAACCATTAAAGCAGCAGCACCAAGAGTCCCCGGGCCTGTTTGTGGTCTATGGTTGTGTTTGATATGGATGTCTACTTCAATCATGTTTTTTATTGAGTTGATACTGACCCAATGCCTGACCCCACACACCAAAATGCTCTTAACCTTCTCCTCCTGCAGTCCCTTCTTCCTGTTCCTCTGTCTATTCTTGCCTGTCCCTGCCTTTTTTTTTTGTCTGTTTCCTGACTCTTACCACTAAGACGATGTTTACTGTGTCAGTTTACCTTTTCCAACGGTCACTCTTTCCCAAGAGGCAGGTAGCTTTCTACATGTACAGAAATAAAGCCCTACCTCATAGAGCAGTGCATCTTCACTGGGCTCATGATTTGACTTGATTACAATTTGTACATTTGTATTTTGTACCTGCACGTCTTGGTTTCAGCAAGAGTAGAGGAATATGAGGACTAAGAAAAAGGTAAAAGCTTGTTATTCAAACAAAATCTGTCACTGAGGCGAAGAGAAAGATAAAGATTCTAAACTGGACCATCTTAAAAAAAATCACCTAACCAAGTTAATTTAACTTTAAAAGTGAATCACCCTTTTACCAAAAATCTGGATAAATTATATTCATGAACGATGACAGAACAGATGAAGAAGAAGTTAGCTTCTCTCGGGCCTTTTATGGGCCTCATCAGATATGCATGATGGAGTTTGACACTTATGAAGGAAGTTACAGACATTTATGTAAATTATAAAATTTTTCTTTAAAAGAAAAAAAGAAAAAAGAAGATAGACAATGCGTTAAAATATCCCAGAAAAAAAGCGATTGGTATTGGTTTCGCAGCTGCCATGGTAACGTCTGCTTGTCACAACCTCTGTCCTACAGCTGCTGACACTCACCATATTACTGCTGGGTCTGAAATTAACTTTTTAATTAGATGAACTTTTTAACTTGATGAATTTTTAAACAGCAAACATACACATCTGCTGCTTTAAACAAGAAAGCATTATATTCTGTTAAATCAATCACAGATATAAGTCACAGAGTTAATCATTTTATCAGATCAGGAAATTGAGAACCTTAAAAAACACGTTTTATTTTTTTAAATAGGTAGTTCCCAGACCCCCCATGCTACCCTCTGGACCCCCCTGCATTAACATTACAAACTAAAAACTAAAATTGATCAGAAAATAATAAATTATTATTCCACTAAACAAGCTGGTGTTGATTTCAGACCCTATACTGCAAAGTATCAATGTGAACTGTGACAACTTTGAATCGATTTTTAGTTGCCTCACGATTGATCTTTACATCCCTACCAAACATTGATCCAAGGAGCCATTTAGTTCTTTGAATAAAGTTTGTGTATAGTTCAGAAAGTATAGCATAGAATTGTTTCACTTCTCAAACTTTAAAATGTCACTACCAAATTGAAATAGTTCACCTTTAAAGGGCACATTTATATTTTTTCTTTCTTTAATTTTATATTTATGAGACTACTTTTCTGATAAAAATTGCATATCTCAAATATCCGACTTTATCCAGTGTTCTCTCTCTAAAATAAAGGCAATAAACACCGCCCCTCTAAAATAATATTCTGACAAGAAAATTGCATTCCCAAGACAGTCACCAAAATGGGGTAATAGTGACTTTGACCTCAACCATAAATACTCTAATAAATTCTGCCAGTGTAGCATTGTAGGCCAAAGAGCAATGTGTGTACTGCCCATATTCCTTGACTAACATCAATACTCAACCCTCTACGTGTTTTATTAAAGAGCATTTTTCATCTTATCAAGGTCTTCAAATCAAATGTTAAAATATATTTTCCTTCACTCTTAAGGGAGTTAAACCTTATGTAAACGCGTTAAATGTTGGTCAAAATAAGGTACATATTGGTACAGGATATAAAAAAAGCATCATCCTCTTTGAGAAAATAAAATCTGGTTTCCCCCATCCGACTCCTCCACTTCATGTCATAAGATTTATTTCCTCTGCTCATGTTCAAAGTTCAGGGTCTGTAGTGAGTGATTGATTAACATCCCCACCCAGAGTGACACACACACACACGCATACATACGCACGCACACACCACGGTCATTTTTCAGGTTACACCGTATGTGGTCAATAGTCACTGGTGTGTCTTGTAAATCAGTCATTCTTTACCCACCCAGTGTGTGTACTTCAGTGTGACTATTTATGTGTGTAAATCTGTGTGTTCTTTTGTGTTAAGGGGTCCTTGACCGTGGTGGCATGCTGTCCATTAAATTAGTCACACAGACACCTACATGCAAAAAATACTGATGCACATAAACACACATTGGCCAGGTCGCCCTTACACCCCAGTCATTGACTCGCTCCATTCATCACAGACGAGGAGTGGAAAACAGATGCACTTTTTAGCTCTCTACAGTTTCCGATATGATGAGCTAAAGAAAACAATCGAACCAGAGTCACAGTGAAAGAGAAGCATTAAACTGAACACTGAAAATACACAATTAAATAAAACCCTGTCCTATCTGAAGAGGTCAGGAAATACTTATCTAATCCAATTGAATAAAAATATTCATTCACAGTAATGTTTGGATGCACAAGTCGAGTCAGAACCAGAGACTGTATTAAGCCTGAGAGAGTTCACCCATTACTTAGTGGTGGGGGAAATAAGCAATTATAAGATGCATTGCGATGGTTTGTTGAAAGATTTTGCATCAGTGCAGGAAAGTCCATAATTATTAACGCAATGGACTGGCCACATCCGGTTTTGGGGTTGCTTTTACAGAGGTATTTATTCAAGATCAAAAAATGGGAGAACAGCTGCAGCCGAGAAACAATTTTTAAGCATGCACTTTGAAAAAGGGGTAGCTGTTTATGGGATTTTATTTGTTGCAAAGATTTTGAATAAAAGGGTTTAAATTCAGCTGATTATTTTAATAGATAAAAATGAAACACGTATATACCGTAGATCCAAAATTGAGAAGCGTCGCAGTGCATCAAAAATCGTTTGATAATCGAATCATGACCCTCTGAATTGTAACCGAAAAGAATCATGAAGAGAGTGACGATTCCCACCTCTACTGCAGAGTGGCTTGGAGTCCCATTGACGCTGGTCGCCATGCTAGAAATGCTGTCTCAACCTAACTTCCAGTCAACCTAACGGCAGGCCGCTCCATTAAATGTACTGTAACAAATACTGTATGTATGTGAGAGGAAAACCCAATTCATTACTTTGGCTGGTAAACAAAATATAGAAGCACATGGAGAATAAGTTCTTCCACCTTGAGTTAAAAGAGGATTTTGGACCCTGCTTCCGGTGCTTCTGGAGCCAGCCTCAAGCGGACGCCAGACTAACTGTAGGATTTTACGCTTCTGTATCGCCTTGTTTTTCCAACACCAGAGGTTGCAGCTTGGTCAGAATGAAGGAAAACCCAATTTACTTCCAGCAGATAGCAATCAGTGCTGCTAGCATGGCTTTGTCTCACAGTCCATATACATCCACAACAATACATGCGTGTTCAGTAAACTTTGCATCAGCCTGCATGTGCAGCCCTTGCTGAGCATATTGTGGATCAATCTGTTTGTATCCTGTGGCCTGTTTGTATGTCAGGCCATTTGTGTGTGTCTATGTGTGAGTTTGTGTCACTCATTGTCACACTTATTGCCACCCAGCAGTGCAAACACCAATCTTCTCCAATCCCCCTTAGCGTTGCTGAGATGCTTGGAGATGATAAGGCTTTTGTGGTGCATTCTGAAGGAAGGGGCACCATCGCTGGTGACAGAGGCACCATGGCTGCTCTCAGTGCAAGCCCGAGGAGAGACACTCTGACTGGGGTTGAACAGTGGATTAACCTCCCTGTCAGCCCCAGAGGTTCCAAGACAAACATGCAGAAACTCAGCCTGACATGAGCTAACTCACATTAAATGCCTGACCATTATTTTGGAATAGAGAACCTGCCCGTCGTGTTGCCTATTTATGCAGAAAATTTGGATTTTATACTTTTAGATTAAAACAAAACAACAACAAAAAACAACAACTTTGATTGCAAAACACGTTTTAAAGCAGTGATAATGAGCATTTCCAAATATGTAACACAGAGGCAAGAAAAACATATGGCACTTGCAAAGAACTGGACTTAGCGAGGGACAGATTTGGATATATTATTTGAATAATCTTCTAAATATTTCTCTCCTAATAAAGACTAGCTGTTGACTGGCGATGTTACAATACATCAAATAGCCTTAACAGGCTATGCAAACAAGTATGCTGAACAACTTGCACAAGAGATTTTTGCTTTACCTCACTCCTCACTAACATACATAAGTATTTGAATGCTACATTGATGGCAATACTAATATACTTTTATGAAGGACTTTTAACACAAAAAACGTGTTAAAAGTACTTTTACAACAACCCCTGGCCTGCTACATTTTAGCACAGAAGGTCTATAGATTCCACCAATCAAACAGCTTCCATTCATTTTAATGAAGGGAATCCTAAATCTTCAGGATGGAGGTTATAGAGATAATGATAACAGAGATTTTGCTCACTCGCTGCTTGGTCAGACTGTCATTAACTCATTAAGGCTGGTGGTTACCTTATTCACTGACGCTCACATTAACACAGAGACAAAAAAAAAACACACGCACACACATCTCTTCTGCATGTATTTTAAAGGACCTATTAGACGCACAGTGGGGAAACATCATGGATTAATGTCCCATTTTGTCTGTACTCATAACAAACAAAAACTTGCGTCTGTCACAGCTACATTTTTTTATTTTTTTTTAACTGAAACTATCAAATTCCCTCCTGGATTTATATAGTAGAACTTGGACTTGGTTTATCCCAGGAGACCTTCAATAGTAACAGTAAACAGAGTCCTTTCATTGTTGAAAAAAGAGTTGTTACTTCCACTATTAAATGATGAATGTTCAGTTCTTACTTCTCCCTCCCTCTGCTTCAGTCCCTCTTTCTCTCCATCTCTCTCGCTCTCTCATCTCTCAGGCACTTAGACAGATAGTGAGGGCTGCCCCCCTGAGCTAAAGCATGTTTAGGCTGCTGGCTAACCTATCACTTACTATTAAACCTGACATGCATACAGAGAGAGAGAGGCAAACAAACACATGAAGGCTAAGACTGGAAGGGGCGCACACATTAATGCTGCCTGTATAAAAACGTTGTCTGCATGAAAGTCCACCTGTATTTTGTAGATAGTTAGAGACAGATTGCATGTCTGCTGGTATTTAAAGGGGAGGTGTCAGGGCTGACAGCACCTTAAAGGGACAGCCAAAAGAGAAATATATATGGATGGATGGAGACCAGAAGGAAAGGGAGAATGAGATGGGATGGAAAGAGACAGGGGGAAAATGTAGGTGGAGAAATGTGAAGGGGGGAGGGGACACACACACACCAACTGTCAGACCCCCAAGTTGACACAAATGTCAGGGTGGACACGTTTCAAAAAAGGGTTTTGTAGATGAATATGATGAAAAGCGAACATACTGATTTTTGTGATTTAAAATGGTGCCCAATAGGATCAAATTGTAGTGTGTTAGTAGTATTCATCTGTGCCAACTTGCTTGCTGGGTGATAAAAATAACGCGTATATCAGTAACACTGAGCAGTCTTGAAAGTAGATTAGTAGACAATATTACCATAAATCATTTTCTCTCAACACGTTTGTTAATAACTTTATTCTTGTTCATCAAGAATACATTGAAGGTTGTACTACATATCAAACCAATTATGGAAGGAGTTTTGAAATGAGCCTCTTTGGGTTTGATTTTCTTAAAATCTTGTCCATGCGTACGAAAAACCTCTGTTTTCAAAACCACCCACCCACGTGTGGACGAGGCCTAAGAGGCAGCATACAACTACACAACGCAAAGTGTCACTCTGCGAAACAGTCTAATCTTCCACTAACACACAATAACAAATCTCACACACATGCAGCATAGCAAATGTTGGCAAAGAATCAGATACATGTATGCAGCAGTGAATGGTTGAATGTTAACATGGCGTTTTGCCTTAAGGCTTTTGGCCCATTTTTCTGTTGATGTGAAACAATTTCTTTGAGATTTAAAAAAAAAAAAAAAAAAAAGGATCCAGATTCAAAACAAAGACAACAAAACTACAGGCCTGCTTCCTAAGCTCATGGGTTTACTGTGTGAAGTTTCTGGGTGGTACAAAATGTACCTTAGGAAAAATCAGATAATCATAGGGAAATGTGGTCGGGAGGGAGAGCAGGGAGAGCTTTATATGGTTCAAGTAAGCTTAACATTGTATATTGTAAGCTTAACACGCACTCACACACATACACAGACAAAAACTGGAATTACCAATATGTTAAAAAAAGTTAAAACCCCTTCATATCTTGCTTAAGCTTTTTTTGGGTAACATTTGAGATAGAAATGCACTACAGGGTATGTCAGCAACTCATAAAGTAGCATTAAGAAGCTACTCTTCATAATTGTGTCGGTTGAGGGACGCCGTTGGCTTAGTAGTTAGTTTGTGCGCCACATGTACAGAAGCTGTAATCCATGATGCGGATTGCTCTTGTTTGATTTCGACCTAAGGCTCCTTTCCACCATGTCATTTCTCTCTCTCTCTCTCTCTCTCTCTCTCTCTCTACCTAGTGTCCATACAGTACATGCAAACATGACTTTCTGGTTCGTAAATAGCCCGTCTGCTTCTTCATCAATCCCCTTCCTCCCACTTTATGTGTACTTTGATACCAGATTGAATGCACTGACGCAAGTATAATTTACATCAAAACAGTCTTAACTAAAAATGAAAACATAAGTTTATCTATATATAGCTATGATCTAATGGGCATTCACTGAGTTAAAGCATTCTCATGTACTTTTGCATACTACATAATAGATACTGTAGGTATATACCTTTATAAAATGGTTCTGGCCTGAGTGTCTTATCTTGCACAAACCCATCGAATTCCTTGTACCTATGTAATCAATAGAAGTGGAGCGACCAGACTTCGAGATCTCAACAAAAAAAGAGGATACATTCTTTATTCACTTCTTCAAGTGTAAGCTATATCATAGCTTTGGCTCATAAGAGACATCAAAATGCCTTTTTGTGCATGAATGTCTTGAGGCTTGAGTGTGCATGTTTCCCACTGTGTGTCGTATTATGTTAGTTTTAGCCGCAGGGCTCAGGGCCTATTCTGTCATCAAGTTTTAATGTTTAATAGCACAAGGCTAGTAAACAGCACCGCGTACTGAAGACAAGGACACACAGACACGCACACACAGACATAGACAAACACACAGGCCCATGAGAGATCCTTTTGGACCTTATAACTTTAAAAAAGTCTAACAATGGTCATTATGTGGTGGAGTGACATTTTAAAAACACACACTGTATATAACGCTCATGGTCCAGTGAGGATACACAGGCTACAATGGTCAAGTGACAGGCAGTGATTAATTGATACATCAACCCTGAGGGTGTTCACGCATGTGCCTGTGTCTTAAGGTTACTACATGGTCTTTTAATTGAATTCTTGTATTTCTGTCTTAAAGGGTAATGGAGGGAGCATTAGAGCAGAGCAAAACACATTGTTCTCTCTCACTCTCGCTGTCGATGAGCTTTTATGTCTCCTAATGTGTGTCTGTCTCTGCTCTTTTCTTTTTCAGTCCCTCTAGGTAAAACATCCAAAGTGTTACTTAGATGCTAAATGGAAAGTCCAATTACATGTCCATGTATGAACACCCTCGCAATAAATCAAATGGAACCATTTCTATATTTTTTTAAAGATAAGGAAATACTTCACTGGACTGGAAACACATTGTCTTATTGATAAAAACACACATGTTTAGTGCTGTTTAATGTATGTCTAGGCAAGATAAGGATGAAGAAGATATGCAAATCATGTCACTACCCAACAAACTGTGAATTAAAAAAACAAAAAAAACCCAAAACATTATTGTGTCCATCACAAGTGGGTCGGCACAATTCATTAAATGTTCATCACCATCATGATTTTGGCCGACCCTTGGTCAGACAAATGTGATCGATGGCAATTATTTGTGATGACTTGAAAAGAACAACATCCTGCACACTACTCTTGCTAAATATCACCAATTCAAATTTCTGAGGAACGTTTCAGTTCCTCAGAAATTTTGTCGAGGGATTTTGTTATGTTTACAATACACGGTTAGCCAATTGAAAACTCTACGAGGTATTTATTGAAAAAGTTAGTATAGGAGTAGGAGTATAGTAAGCTTAAACCTTTAATGGTTACAGTGGAAATCCTTTTTCTGACCCATCAGATACTGAGTATTGAACCAGTATTGTTTTCAGGTTCAAATATTTTCAGTATTCAGTCTGATGATATGAAACAGTATCAAAAGAACATCAACATGAGAGGTCTTTATAGGCAAACAGAGGTGAGAGTTCCTTGGCACATTTTTGATTTAATAAAACAGATCAGTTGTGCAGGAAGCTGTGTATTTCTTATAATGATTATTAAAGTCTGAATCCAATTACAAACCCTCACAGGGTATTTCTATCTTACAGATCATTTTTGGCTTAAGGAATGCTACAACATGAAATAACCTTCTGCAATTAGCTTGGGTCTTTGGATAGGATAAAACTTTGCTTATTAAAAGACTAAATAGAATTTATGTTGGATTATTAAAGTAACTATTTCTGCAGTCTTTGAGCTCTGAAGCACGCCTAGTGGTGTGATATGTTAATTAAAAAAGAGATACAGAGAGAATATTTCAAGTACACTTAACTTCGCAGTTTCCATGAAGAAATGCTGAACAAGGCACACACACCAACTTTGCAGTTTTGAAGATCATACGGCTGAGACAGAAAAGAAATATGGATGGGAAAAAAAAACACACTGCGAATGAGTCATTGTTGCTGTCTCATTGTTTCTGTTTAGAGACAAACAAAAGGGAACGATTCCTCTGTCGTCCCACGTCAAAGTACCGTGCTGGATTTTCAGCACTCAGTGCAGCTCCATTGCTGTAATCATCTGCCCATACAGTTCACTCCTGAGGGATTGTGGGTGGCTGTGAGACGCATGGCAGTCAAATGTTGATGCAAAAAATGTTTGAAATAAAGAACTAAGTCCTTATTCAATCGCTAATGTACACTTTGGTACTCTAAGGGGTTTCTACAGGTTTCAAGAGCCATGACCGTCTAACAGTTATTATCCCAGCGACCTGACTAAAGGGGAAAAAAGTATTACAGGAAGAAAGACGCTACATCAGGCGTCCATTTCTGGCTCAGGTCAAAAATCTGTTTGAGGATACTAATATAAAGGACACAGTGCTGCACAGATCAGCTGATGCCATTTTAGAGACAGAGACAAGCAGACACATCAAAAGCAGATGCGCAGACAAGAAAAAAGCGCTCTGTTCAAGACAAAAGAAAAAAAAAAATGTGACAGCAAAACATGGCAGAAATCTGTCCAAGCGGTGGCGAAGATTGTATCACAAAGCTGCAACTTCTTCTGAACTCAAGTTCAGTGAGCAGAACAAAACAGAAAATATGCTTCCACTTTCCTTTTAACTTGTTTTCTCTCCCTTCTCTTACATTCAAAATCTCTGTTCTCTTTTATGCATCTCTTTCCAGTTCTCCTTTCGTTCCCCTCCAGTGTTTCCAGTCTGGCCTTCCTCTCTCTCACCCTCCCCTCTGCTTTCCTCCTTATCTCTCCCTTTACTTTTGTCTCCCTCTCTTTAATCTGTATGTATTGTCAGCCAGTGTCTCTATTTCTTCCTCCAGGGGCAGTTGGCCAGCTCTGTGGCTGATCACAGTGATCCCTCCCCGAGGAACAGTCGGCCTGACACCTTGGTGACTGCCCTGAAGGAGCTGTGTGTGCAGGTGTATATGTGTGTGTGTGTGTGAGTGTGTGTGTGTCAAGGGGCTAATGGGCAGCTTGAGGGGATTACCAGCTAAACCGCTGGGATTACTGGAATTTCTCACACACAAACACACACACACACACACATACACATACACATACACACAGTGTGAACACAGACAATCACATACACGGGACTGTCTAAATCACCCGACAGTGGAGTCATCCCAGGTATATTGGCTTACTCGTTCTGCAACCCTAGTTCTCATTAGCCTACCATCCAAAACAAACAGGGTTAAAAAGATTCAACCGTGACCAAGTCTGTGGGTCTCACCGGAGTGGCACACAACTGAGGTTTGCCACATAAAATGACAATTATTTGGACCCCCTCTATCTGTACACCTTTTGAATAGGTTACAAGTCATATTTTAAAGTTTCTACCTGTGGAGACGGCTCACAGTAAACAATATTGCAGCATGGCTTTGTAAACAATATGTTGTCTTACATGGATGGATCTATCCACTCAATGAGTTTTCAAAATTACAGCAAAAATTTGTCAAAAGAAGAAAAAAAAAAATCACATCTCCAAAAGAATTTTGTAGTTAACCTTTAATTATAATTGAGTTCTTTGCCAATTTCTTGTGTGTGTTTTCTTTTGTTCTGAATCGCAGCATGGCCTCACATATTTTTCATGCAGTCTGGTTTCCCTGGCTGATTCACCTGTCAATATTTAACATGTATTATACCTTTGGGCTTAATGACGTACAAAACATCCTATGAATTGTTAATCCTTTAGTTGAAGTTTTTCCTTTGAACCAACGCTGAAAGTCAGTTAGCATAAAACACGCTCATTGTAATGGACAAGTCATTGCTATGACGTTTAAACAGCTCCCCTTTTCTGTCATGAGACTGCAGAGACACCTCAAAAAGAATGAAGGGAGAAAAATCAATTATAGCCAGCCCCAGGTGTATTAAAATGCACGCAGACATAATCTCCACAGTGGTCACAATATGACACAAAGAACAGGAGCTCTAAAAGACTCAAGAGAGAAATATCACCTGGGGATTTGACTCCTGAATATTGTACTGCGCTGTTAATGTTATTGTAATGATTCTAATTATAATCCGAGCCAGGCTGAGCTGAAAAGAACAGAGCTGGTTATCGGTACTGAATTAATGACATTTATAGGAAGAATTGGGAGAGAAACAGGCAGAGTGAGGAGTGTGTGTGTGTGTGTGTGGGGGGGGGGGGGGTGGGGTGAATTGAAGATGTAATAATCAATTCAAATCATTCAGAGAAAGGCAGACATTGACAAAAAGACTGAGACTGGCTTTGGGGGAGAGAAATGAACTGAAAGCTGAAATTTAGACACAAAGGGATGTTATGAGGGATGAAATAAATCCATCATGAATTACATTTCAATTAACAAAGAAAACTCTTTTTTTCCCTCCCTATTTCTTTCTTTGTGTCTCTGTTAACTTCATCATAAAACACAGACAAAAAAAGAAGTAATAAGCAAAGTGTTAATGGGGAAAAATGTTTTTGTGCTCTCAGGTGGTTGAATACCATCCCTGTTGAGTCACGAATTTAATGCTGTGTGCCCTTTTTCACAACACCGCAGTCACATTAAATAGAAATATTACTGATCTCTTAAATGGCTGAAAAGAGCGTTGAAACTTCCAGTGAAATCATCCATCTATGAAGCACAAATACACTCACGCCAACAGCTATTCCCTGCACGCTGTGCCAGCCTTAGCAATTATGCACAAATCAAAGCAGGTCCACACTACATTTTTCACTCCTCAAAGCCTTCTCTTAGGGATCATTTACAACAAATTGGACACCTGAGGGACACCAGCTGGGACAAAATGTTGTTTACTGTGATAAAATATTGCGCAGACAGACTGTTTTTTTTTTTTTTTGTTTTTTTTAAATAGGATATATCAAATTGACTAGGATATCAGATAATTCATATGGAAAATATAACATACCGTTTTAGATTTAACATTGTCATTAGTCTTTACTGGTTTGGAAGGGGAATAAAAGCAAGCCTGAGCCTAAGACATTAACACAGGCAGGGTGACAACCACTGTAAAGAAGCCCATACAGGGGAGTGTTCTGTTTCTCTTCCTTGCTATCTTTTTTAACCTGAGCAAAGCTATTCGGATCTCCCAACAAATACAGACACACACACAGGCACATACACCTCCTCTTACCCCCTACAGGGCAGAACTGATGCAGGAAGAGATGAAATACCAGTACCTCAGGGGTAAACACACCTCGCTTCACACTTACACAAACTGCTCACTCACGCACACACATATAGGCTCCTTCTACATCCACACTACTTGCTTTCTTCACAAAAATTGAACTCTATTCCACTCAGTAATATTGTCCCAACATCAAAGACCATATTTGCTTATTTCCACACAAATCACACACACTGCAGTTTCCCTGTGGCTTTTATGTATGTGTGTGTTTTCCCGTTGTGCTTGTGTGCACTGGATGCAGGTCAAATCTGTATGATTGTGTGTCTAAGTTGGGTTATGTGACTGTGTATCTTTCTGTTTTTGTCTCCCATGTGTGTTCACAGATATTGGGGTGACTTATCCAGGTGTAAAATTGGTGCCGTTGAGGATTGCAGAGTCTAACTGGGTCAGGGCAGGAACAGGCATGGAAGAATAAACTAGCCTATAAATGGCACGACAGAAACATTAGATCTTGCACATCCTGTGCGCTGTGAGATGCTGTAATCTTCAGATTGATTTATTTTCTACATTTGAAGAGTACATTCTTGAGCCATGAGTATCTGTATGGGCCTGAGGCTACAATGGCCAGGCCAGTGATGTTGACAATTCAACCCTTGACATGTGGATGCTAACCTTCTCAGTGGAGGTTGTGTTAGCACTGCTAATGTTGGCAACACTCAAATATCTATTTGACGTTGTTTACTTATAAGTTCAATCGCAAATTAGTAACAAGTAACAACCCTACTTACAGAGAGATCGGTTAAATCAAACTAAATTGAAGTAAAATATGTATAACAAAGTTGCAGTTTTATTTTTAAATGCTTTCTTAAATGTAACACCAACCTCACAGACACAGTTCCTCTGCAAAAGTTACAAGCCATTTGCTAAAAACCGTATAATAAATTAAAAACATAAAGTCTTTGGTACCAGTTAGTTCACACACGGCTGACATATAGCACAAATGTGCCTCATCGTCAGCTCGCTAAATGTGCAACTTCTTTTGAAACAAGGTGTTGTTCGGGCCACATATGATTGGACAGTGTGTATACCAGAGGCCTTGACGTCACCAGATGGCGAGACAACATTTTAGCACAATCAAAGATCTGGATTCAAGCTACAACTCCATCAAACAGGTGCAACACCCAAAACAGACTTTTTATAGCCTTAATTAAAGATGCAGCTTTGCATCAGCCACACTGGCCGGTTTTTCAAACATGCTGTGCATTCTTGTGCACATATTTATATAAAAAATAACTATTAAACTATTAAATATTTTTTGTGGCGTACCCCCTGCGATCTCTAGTATTACAAATTGCGCACCACCTGCTGGGCCACGCAGTACAAAAACTTTATAAATCACTTGCATTATGCACATTGTTCTGTCACATACATTAGTATTATGTATGGTTTGCCAAGAAAGCTAATCTGCTGCTGCTACAGTATATGGGTTACCTGAGCATCTGTCCTTTCTTCTGGGGCTTCCTCTGTTTTCTCATCCATTTTTCTGCCTTCTCTAGACACCTCAGCACATTCGGGGACGTCTCTCCTCTATTTCTCACCTGCTACTCTCCAGTCTTCCCTTCTTCCTCATATTCATGTGCCTCAAAGAACTCGTCTGAAGTGATAGTCAAAGAGGGTATTGCTAAAACAATGGCATACAAGTTTGATTATGATTGATGGATGACCATGAAATGATTTCTGAGCTTGCTATTTGGCCTATAATGTGAAAACCCCTTAGAATCTCTCCATTACATTGCACTTTATTCAAAATCCTTGTCAGGCAAGTTATTAACACTATTTCAACGGCACAATGCTATATTTAGTTCATTCGCTTTGCAAAAAGTAAAGTCAATCACATTTTATTCAAGCCTACCAAAGACATGAAACACACTGTGCCTCATGTGAATGAACAGCTCATTCTACTTTCTGAGCACTATTTAGATATCATCATGCCGAGCGAGAGAATAATACAATGTGGTAGAAGCATTATTCTCATGCTGCCTCCACATTGGTGATAGAGTTTAAATGAATTTTCTGATTTATTTGAGTTAGGATTCAAACAATAGCGGATTCTGTTATTCTGATGATGGGTAAATACAAACCACTCGTTGGTCTGAGTCAATCAAAATGAAGTAGACTGCCAAAACCGCTACATGCTCTCTTGTCCTTTCACCTCTCCCACAGGCCAACTTTCCTCCCCCGTAACCTCAGCCTCACACTCACCGACCTGCCTAAAGGTCACTTCGTCCACTCGCTCCAGGACTTCCAGCTAACACACACATCACACAGCTGCTCTGGTGACACCTGACAAAATAAGCTCCCAGGCCCGCTGTTCTCCCACACCCTCACTAAGTCTTCTCTCTCCACAACTGTGACACATGAATAACTCCTTATAATAGCTTTGTCCTTAACTTGGCACCGTAGAACAATTCAGCATAAAGTAATTAAACACATTTGATTCTCATCATTGCATTATAAGGTGCAATTTCAGGTTGAGGGCATATAACTCATATTCAGAGCTACTGTAGGTTAGCTGTGCCAGATTTCATATGAGCTAGAAAACATTAGTGAACAAAAAATAGCTAATTCCAAAGATTTTATAATTGGATGTACTTAAGCAACAACAGAACATTTTATTAACATCTGCAACAGTGTTCCATAAATGGTTGGAGTAAATTCTTTTTCACATTGTTCAAATTAAGAAAGTGGATAAAACTAGCACAAATGGGTTCATAGTCAAAATTCCACTAAAATGATGACATTTAAAATCACTGTGAAGTGTTTTGATATTCAGGTTAATCAGATTAGCATGTATGGTCTCGTCTTTGTATTTATTAAACCACAACAACAACAAAAAAATAAATACTGAACTTAAATCCTCACATTTTTCACCCGAGTAAAATATATATCAATTATATTTTAACCACAGTTTTTGCAATTATATTATAATATATTACATTACATTATAATAAAAGTCAAAGTTGAACATGGTCCGAATGACTGGCTAGGTAAAGACCAGAAGAACTCATGAAAGGAGGCTTAAAGGAAGGTTTGAAAAACCTGACATACAGTATAATTATAAAGGTGAATATCATAACAACAAGCAGTGGCTGTAAATTATATCTCTTTGGTCATCTATCATGGTAATCAATTATCAACATGCATCTGTCCTCATTTATGTGTCATTTCATTAATATTCGAGGGCTTATTGTTCTTACATCACTAAATCTAAACATACATCTATTCTCCCTGTGCCCTGGATGTGTAAAATGATTTTATTTCCTCAAGCCGTCTCGTTTTTTAAAAAAATGCGGGTTGCTGCAAGTACCTGCTCGGCGAAGCATCATCCCCTGGTTATACATTTTTAAATAAGAGCAGATTTTCCAGACTGGGTGGGGAAGATGGTGTTATTCACAAAAGAGTTGAAGTGTGTTTCAGTAAGTGGTGCATTCAAAAGCTTTGAATTGCTCTCAATTATTTTCCTGAGACACTTCCTGGTTTACTGTGGACTGATTGATCACACTCCAGCACCCTGTGATGACTTCATTTCAGGATTTTGTGACCTGCTTACAATTACCAAAAATCATGCTTTTTTTATTTTATGTTGCCTGCTATTAAGTGTCAGAAGCATGCAATTACACATTCATCCTCAATCTGTTCTTTTCTATTTTAATCCTGGATGTCTGCAAAAGACAAAAAGTAGGCCTACTGTTTTTCGCATTGTTTTAGTATTTGCATCTCATCTATTTTTTTTTTCCATCCAAGCATAAAAAACACTCTCAGACACTCTCTTAGCACTGACACATTATTCATACTCAGACAGCTGTTAATTTCTCTAAAGTCTACTGGTTGTCCCGCTCATGTCTTCTACTGTAATGTTTAATTTTCTGCAACCTTAGGCTTTGACATTTACCGTGAAAAAACAGCCATGAGTGACAGGGAACCAAATGTCCAAAAGCTTGTGCCAAACGAAAGGGGCTTTCAGGTAAGATGTGGTGGGTGCTGCACTCGCCGCAGGGCAGGGCGGAGCAGATGGGGTGCGAGCACTTGTACAATGCAAGAGCTGGTTGCTTGTTGACGGAAATGATACGTTATGAATGCACAGTATGCATGTGTGTGTCCACTATTCATTAGAAAGCAATAGTAAGTAAGATACATGAAGTGCACCTTGAGGTTTCTTCTTCTTAATTTCTCATTTTTGCCACTGCCGTTTACTGCAGACAGGTATGCAGACTGGTATCACATTTATGGATTGTTTATTGGATCATGATGGTGCTCAAGCACCCATAAAAGTAAATGGGGTCCATCCCAAAACTGGCATAAACTGCCAGGGGTGTAACTAAATAAAAACAATAGGTGAGGCATCCTCACAGAAAGTGAAAAATGGTTACATAAATATGTCACCTACATTCTCACATGGAGGTTAGCCAGTCACACCAGATGCAATCATTTTGCTGATATACTCAGATGAGAAGTCACATATGGTTCATAAGCAGAAAATGCCGTGGCTACAAAATCAAAATGCAGTTATCACAATGGCTCACTATTAAAGAGGCCTAATGAACAAACTCCACATTGAAGAGAAAGACAGAGCTGTAAAACATTGGAACATGGTCAATGACAGTGTTATCATTATATATGAATGCCCATATAAATGTTTGTAATTAATGTGTCCTCTTTAGTGTTAGAGGTAAAAAATCAAAAATCAAAAAAACAAACAAACATAACATGTCTCACAGCATCATCCTTTATTGACATACCTAAAATCAAATGATCTGCAGTCCTGTCACACTGACTTTTACCTTCCACCTTTGTGTTCGTTGTCAATATTTCTAGCGAACACAGGCTGGACGAGTCATATAAAATTATGATGAGGAGAATAAAGAACACAATCAATTAGACCATGTGTGCATTTCAATGAGAAACTTGGTTTCATTAACTAATGTAATTGCCCTAATTAAAACATTTTATGAAATTAATTAAGAAAACCTGCCTTGGGAGAGGTGAAATTGCAAGTAAAATTAAATATTCATCAGCTCCTAATTCTTCCAGGTATTATCTTTGTGGTTGGGACACAGCATGGAGTACCTTGTGCTTTGAAGGAACAATGGAAACACAACATTTAAATAAGAACTTCACAAAGCACATAGAGTATGTCACAGAAATGCTAACAAGCTTGATTGTGAACCATATTAAAATTTAAACAAGGGGTCGCCGGTGGCGCAGCTGCAGTGCGCGCGACCCCATGTATTGAGGCTTAGTCCTCGCGCGCGGGCGGCCCGGGTTCGCGTCCGGCCTGTGGCCATTTCCCGCATGTCTCTCCCCACTCTCTCTACCCCTTTCCGACTCTATCCACTGTCCTCCCTCTATAATAAAGGCATAAAAACGCCAAAATTAAATCTTTAAAAAAAAATAAAAAAAATTTAAACAAAGAAGACATAAATATACCTATGTGCGTTATCCAAATGTGTCTGTGACGATGTTACAATGTAAGTATGGTGTTGACGGTGGAGTCACAGCGTGTGTGTGTGTGTGTGTGTGTGTGTGTGTGTGCAAATCCTCGCTTTCAAAAGTCAACAGGCTAAGTAAATAGGAACAAGGCCTGCTCCATTCACCATACAGTATCTGTGTGCTGCACCATGAAGAGGGTGGACAAGAACAACCCAGAGTGTGGATCATAATGAATCGGCAACAACATTATAATTTAGGGAAATCTCCTTTAAAATGTTGAATATATATTGAGATATTATATTCTCCTATGAAAGTTAAAAGCTTAATCCCTGTAATCTTCATATCTGAAAAATATCTTAAAATGTGTAATCCCTTAGGTAAAAGAAAATGTATGATTTTCATAGCAAGTAATTTTAGTCATGTGGCATCATGCCCTGTTATATAAACAATGTGTGTGTGTGTGTGTGTGTGTGTGTGTGTGTGTTTGTGTGTCTAGGTCTGATCCCTGTTAATCACTCTTCCCCTAATTACCATTTTACCTTTTAATGGATCAGACCTCTTAATCACCATTTTGCACCTTTGTCTGTGTGCATGTTTGTGTCCAGTGCATGTCCAGATGTGTGTTTGTTCGTGTGTAAAGGAGAGAAGAAGAGAAAAAAAGGCAGCAGTGATAATTTGACTTAACCAGTTTGACGACTGTAACTATGCAGACCATAAATCTATCTTCACAAACGATGCTTTTGCACACACACAAATCCTTTCTCTTTCTCTTACATATACAGGAGGTCGACAATCAGGGCACAAAGGGGCACATTTTACGTTCTCTCCTTGCCTCTCACAAAATAATTGAGAAAAAACCCCTTTGGTCACCTTTTGAACCTATTGCACACCACCTATTGAACTTCTTGCTTCCTTGTTTGATGGGCCTATCATGGCAATTCAAACCTTTAAAGCCATGGAATTGTCAAAAATAAACTGGTTATGGCAGCTGGCTGATTAGAAATTATGGTTGTTGAACTGTAGAAACATGGTTCATTCCCCACAGCAAAATAATGAATCAAGAGGACCCATTTCATTTTTCTCATGTCAACATCTTTTTTATTTTTTATTTTATTTAAACTAAACCAAAAAGATGTTTCAATCCTAACACTACAGGAGCAGCATAGTTGCCCTATCCATGCATGCCTGGTGTAATTAAAAAAATAAATCACATAAACCAGAGCCCGATCGACAGAGGGAGCTCAAGCATAAAAATGATCTCCAGAGGTGTCAGTGAATATTCAGGCTTTGATTTGAACTGAGAGATATGCAGCAGGTTTAAACCATAGTATCATTTGATTAGGGCCAAGTGATAAATATTTTTCTATAACAACATCAATCAGAGTTTATTTGTAATGTCCATCACCTTCTTCTTTATCAGCCATTTTTTTCAAGGATTTCAAGTATTAGAGTATTTATTGCATTTTGTGTGCATTAGCAAACCATGCTTATGGCAAACTTTGGGCCCTGTCACTATGTCCACAGCTTGTGTGTGTAGACAGTCACTTTAAACACAATGAGAGATTCATTCATGTCTGTACTTGTTTTGTTGGAAGACATGCTCCCTGATATTTCATCATGTAAACATATTAACTCATTACAGCTCAGCATTGATTGGCAATAACACAAAAGAAAACCTTTTCATAGCTGCAGCTTAAAGGCGTGGAAACTGGCTGCACATCAATGGTAACCTAATAATAAGCAACGGGCTGTATGCCATAACAGGTGTTTGTACTGGGTCTGCCGTGCTATTTTTCCAGGGAAATTAGAGGATGACGAACACAGATAAATTGTTGTGAAAGAGGCCTAAATAAAGTGTGTGAAATGCAGTTTTCATTTGTCAAAAGAAACGACTCACTGCACTTACACAATACCGCCGGAAAATTAGAAATCTGCCCATTTCTCTTTGCCAGGTTTTCAAATGAGAACCTTTTTTTACCCCACTTTTCTAAATTAAAAATAGTGGTCACAAATTGTAAAATAGTAACTACATTGTAAAAACGAGTAACTTTGATCTAGTCCTACCTGGTCCTGAAGTTGGCAGGGTGTGGGTGTCCATCATACAAGGACAAAAAGTCATATTCTTCTTCTATGGCAAATGACAAGAACATGAGCTGGATTCTACTTTCTTCTTCGCCGACGATGACCCAGGTGCAGTTGGCCCCATTGGGGTAGCCGTAGGGAAAGCCTGGCGATTCTATACTGCCGTTTCTGCCCTTCAAGGTACCTCCACATGTGTAGATAAAACCTAAGGAAGAGAAATAGGAGAAAATTGTATTATTTTTCACATCGTATTTTTTTTTTTTTCCAGGAGAAAACAAACAGCCTCTTTGCTGTAGATGAAGGTACAGTGAGCAAGAACAAGTCAAAAGGAAAGGAGGTTGAAAGAAATTCATGTAACATAAAACAAGTAATTAAAACACAAACAAGGCAATATCAAACTTTCACATCCATGTCTGCGTGTGTGTCCTTGCAGACAAAGAGGGAATTTTATGACGGGAACATGTGGGTGAACGCATCTGTGTGTGTGTTTCTCTGGGTATGTAGTTAGTATTAGTCAGTGTGTATCCGCAGGAGCCAGGGCTGTAAAATGTAAGCTTAGACAGAGACTCTGTGAAGACTGCAGGGTTTGTTTGTTTTTTTTTTGCACAAAATAAAGCAGATTTTTTTTTATTCATGCCAAAGAACAAACATTAACACCCACACAGTTTTAATCCGTATCGACACAACTACAGTCCCTATAAGCAACCAGTTCCAAGTCTTCTTTCATGTTCACTTTTTTTCTTGAAGGTGACAAAGCTAAAAAATGCCAGTCTTGGCCAAATGGTTAGGATGCATGCCCTTTCCTGCATATCATTCCCTTATCTCTATCCCTGATTCCCCACTAGCACTGTCCTGTCTCTCCAACAAAGGCAAAAAACCCCAAAATACATTTCAGGAATAAAACATGCCAGTCTGCTATAGTGTGTGATGTCATTTCTTTCCCTCAGTTTTGGATTGAGCCACAGGTCAGCATAAATGCTACTTCAGAGTTGGTCTGATCTGACCCTGTTCTCTGATGCTGTTCAATGATATAATATACATGGAATATATACAGTTCTAGCTTGTTCAAGTATTCATCAGTAAGTCTTACAACCCCATGTATCTGTAGTTCAACATAATCTTTTTTTCTGGCCTCCCCGCAGCGAGGGCACAGGGCGGGGTGTGTTTCAGAGAAGAACCCCAGGAGCTCTTATTCACATTCAGCATGAAGTGCTTGAACCCGGGGCTCCCTGACTGAGGGAGCTTGCTACTGAGCTTTATATAACCTAACTTAGCCGGTGAAATCAATATTATTCTCTTGAATTCACATTTATGCCTACGTCAGTTACTGACATGTCAATGGGAACAGTGTATTCTGTATGTCAGTCAGCTTTGTCGCTGCCTTTGAAAATGACTCAGCACTTTATAACTGAAGGACATACTCGTGTTCTTTTAAAGAGATATGCATCTCTACCTACTGTCTATTTAGATGGGAAAATGACAGACATGACTCAAATGCTAACTCCTGCACACAATATGCAGCATCAAGGGCATGAGAATAATACTATAGATCCAAATAAGCTGCTGTAGGTACATCATTATGGCTCCATCTATTTAATGTCAGGATGGTGTGAAAAGAAATGGAGGCAAGTGTAGGAGAAGAGAGAAGTAGACATCTAACTACCAACAACAAGATGAACTGAAAAAAGGATGTTCGAGATGTAGTTTAGCTGCTCTGAAGTAAATGTTTCCCAAGTTAGTATTGTAGTACTACATGGATTTATTTATCAGCATCTGTTCAAGTCAATTGGTATGAATATATTAAGACAATATTGCTAAGGCAGCAAGCCTAAAAGTAGAGCTAAATGAATACAAAAAACAATGGGCATTACTATACAGTAATGACTAATTTAACAGGACAATTAAATACAATTCAAAAGGATCCTGTTTGTGTAGCCTTAAAGATGAATGGCTATTGAAGGATCATGTACTGATTGTCTGTTTTTTATTTGTTAATTTTTCTTTCATGAACCTCTTTGTTTCTTAAAGCCTGGTAATATGGCCAAAAAATTATATATCTACAATATGCAAAAAAACATTGATGTATTGATATATTAATTGATTTAACCATATCATGGCTAGGGTCAACAGTGTACTCCATGAAAATTTAAGATTCCTCTGCAACGTGTTACCCTAACCTTATTTTTAAGCATGAGTTGTGTATTCTATAATGATACAGAAAAAAAAGATTAGAGCAAAAACAGATTAGAAATGGGTCTTTTTTGTGGCTATGATGATATTTTGGAGATCAAGGTAAATGTAGATAAAATGGGGGGGACATTTTGTTTATCATTTAAACTCATTTCCACAGGCTGCTTGCACTGATAAAAACAAAGTGAAGCTAATCCTGCTGCCTCACTCTTTCAAATCTTTCTGGGTTACAGTGCCGGCTAAATGCCGAAATTGTAAAATGTAAATCTAATTGATCTCCTCGGACTTCGTGGTTCACATCAGAATCATTATCCTCTCACTTTGATTTTAATGATCCTTTCATATCAAACACACCACAGGTGTTAGATTAAAAAAAAAAAAAAAAAAAACTTGCAGTGTTTAGTAGTGAACTTGGTCCAGAGGAATGTTTTTTTTCTTGCAACGCTTTATCGATCCCCTATGGGAAAGCCCTCCACTACTTCCACTCCAGGGGAGCTGGACTGCAGATTCAGCTTACAGAGCACAAACCCTTGAAGCTGGGAGGGATTTAACATCATCCTGCACAGGGACACTACAGCAGAGAAGAACTGGCTGTTGAATTGAGCATGACTCTATGTCTTCTTGCTGGGAGATGTTTCTGCAAATCACTAAGCCGGTGCGCCTGTTGAATTTTTTACATTTGTCATTCTCTTTAAGCTTTGACTTCTCTTCTCATCTCTTTTATTAATCATGCATAATAAAACAAATCAACTCTACAGCTTCAGACCACTGGAAATTAAGAAGGAGAGAGAAAGATTTACAATACTTTTTGACATGGAAGTATTGTTCCCTTTGGTTTATTATGAAAGGTTTAAACTAGTGTTTTAATTTGAAATGGCAAGTCCAACTTCTAGGCCCTTAATTGATCTCCTCTGAGTACAAAATTAAAATCGGGATGATCATACCCTGCCTTTCATGTTCAAGACCTTTGTTATTTACCATGGCAGCCAGGGCCGCAGGGACAGCGGTGCCCTCCCACTTCATGCTTTTCCAACCAATTATTCAAGACGAATTTCCAACCATACAAATATGTGTGTGTCTATATGTGTGTTTGTCAAACCCTCATTTAAGCTAACATTTCTAAGACCTGAACAGTGACGGATGTAATGACGGCTGGCAGGTTGTATACAATGAAGGATCTGTGTCTCAGTTTGTTCAGAACCAATCAGAGCTGGGATGTTGAGGAACCTCGAGGGTACAGAAAGAGCCATATGAGATCCAAACATGAAGTACGCAAAAACACAGACCGTCAAATCTTATATAACTGACACATGCATGCACTCATCATACACATCAATATAGTTCGAGAAAAGAGAGGCTGAAAATATGGATGGATATTCCAATGGATTTTCAACAGTTGTTCATGATTATTTGCAAGCACATGGCTTATTTACCACTTCTCCATGCTCCATTTTAATGATGCCTATCTCCATCAAGCATTTTGGTCATTTTCTTTGACCCTTCAATCCCTGAATGAAACACGAATCACCATCCCCGGGTGGGAGACAGCGAAATAGAAGCTACAGTTTAAATGGCGGCAGTGGGTTGAATTGCAATGGGGAAGCTATAGATATGACTGTCAATATTTAGAGCAGACACACAAAGAAAGGCTGATCTATATGTGACTGCAATAGAAATCGGTGTCCCATCCAGGCACAGAAGACAGACCAGCTGTCGGGACAAAATTCAGGATTAAGTGAACCTTATTAGAAGAAGAATGAATTGTTCAATGAGTTTAAAGACAGAGACTTACATCAACATATTTTGTTATTTGTTAAAGAAGAAAGGCAGCAACTTAAGCATGATAGTAAGTGCAATAGGGACTTTTTTTGAGTGATGATGCACTAAATGAGGTGTTGACTGTTTACTCCCATGGGTGAGTTTTAGTTATGCACCCACGATTAGACTAGTTCTAAGTTATTTACAGTCTCTAAACGAGACATGTGGATAAGGCGACCCATGGGTAATATTCTGTGAAAATTGTAACCGCCATGGGAATATTTTGAAAAGCAACATTTATTTAAAAAGCACAAATAAAACCCGTCCTGTTTGTAACACTAGCCATGTTTTTACATGCTGTTAAACACAGTGAAACGACGAGGAGGTTGAAGTACCACCTGACTACTTCTGCATTGATCGTAATGCTACATTGAAAGTGACGGGGGCAGAGGTCAGACGTTATAAATATATCTGAGGTGACAGAGAGAAATGCCAAACGGAATCATCTTCTGAAATCACCTTTGAAGACTGAAGACTGAATCATCCGTTTTATTTTTTCTGTTTGTAGAAATCAGGACACACTAATGGTTAATTTCTATTCCCTTGCCCATTATGGTCCCCTTGTCTTTTATCTAAATGATCCCTCCAGTGGTAAAGTACCAACACCGATTTGTTAAAGGAAGAAATGCTGATATTCTAACTGTATTCCGTTGGGTTCATTTCCCTTAAAACAACCAAACTTAACAGTATTTCAACAGTTGGTGAACTTTTCCTTCGTGTGTCATTTACATTTTGGCATTTATCTACTTTAGCAATTGACAGATAGAAAGTTGAAGATACTTGAAATGGACTCCACAATTTCTTAGTCAAAGTCCATCCAGAAAAACATGAACATCACTATTTGATTTAAACTTCACAGACTGGATGTGATTTAACTCCATTGAACTCTATTTCTAGGATATGGGTGAGTGTTAAGAGCCAAATAGGGACAGACGGACAGAGATGGAAAGCAGAATAAACACAGAGAAAAAGAACAGATTTCCCCTCGTTCATCATTGTGGGAAGGAATGAAAGGATGATTTAGAACTCATCACTCAGAGGTGAAGAGGTGGGAGAGTGTAGAAAGGAAAAAATGGAGGGGGGGGGAGAAATATATGTATAAAGAGAGGAGAGTCAGAGGAAGGCAGAGGGAGGAGGGGGAGGTGAAAAGAGAAAAGTGAGAAGAAGACAGGGGTAAAAGAGAGACTTCTAATTATGCTGACTACCAGACCGAAACTGACAGCCTTTCTACACACACACTCACACACACACACACACACACACACACACACACACACACACACACACCACAGATACACACTCACATAAAGGCACAGGGTCACAGGAAGACGGTCATACACACATAGTGAGTTAACGACACACATTCACACATTAAAATTCAGGCAAATATGGAAGGATCTCGCCACAACTTCTTGCATAATTTCACAAACACAAACACACTTATTGAACACACTTCCCACTGCAAAACATTCTACTCGCTATGCTTATTCATTATTAACCTCCTCTCCTCTCCCAACTCTTGCATCACCACTTTTTACTCGCCCACAGATTGTTCTTCGTTTCTTTGCTCATTTATTCACACAATTTGTTCTCCTCAGGGCCACTCAGGCCATTTGATGTGAGGGACTGCGCGTTTTTTTTTTTGAGCATAGACCATAGCCATCTTTTTTAGGTTATGAAGCCAAGCAGTTCTGACCAATAGAATAGACAAAGGCGACTCACTCTAATGTGCGCAATAAGCTGGGAAAGTAGCCGTTGTGATGGAAATGGGTGAATTGTGAAGTCATTTTTCTACTGAGTTTAGTATTTCACCCAAATGCTTCAACTTCGTCATGACTTTAGAGGTTTCCATAGTAGCAACTTGTCCATCACAGGTGGAAGCATTTTCTGCTTTACCATCACGTTTACACCAAATAGCACTGTGATTTCCAAAACATGTATCATGCTGCTTTGAAGACGACTTGAAACGTCAGAAAATCAGACCTTAAACATATCAGAGACATGTCCACTGAGATAATAATCCAGTTGAGGGACAATTTTTCAACAGGTTTCTTTTTCAACCAAAAGTCCAAGTCCCCTTCTTATCCACAATACGTGGTTTTGCTCCTTATACTTACGACTAGAACTGTCTGCAACTGCAACTGCTGCCCACCAAGAAAAGCTAGAAACTTTGCACAGTGCACATTTCAAGCGAACAGGGCACGCCTGCTCAATACCACAAAGATTCTGCATGGCTGGACGCTTTAAGCAAGGCATTTCCCCCCCTGAAGACTTAAATAGAGATGCTAATTGGCAAACAGTGAAGGATTTGTGGTTTGACTGGGTAGATCCCAGGTGTGAATAAATGCACTGGTACTAATGAGGAACAGGGTTTAGCTAGAAAAGAGCATGCATGCTCAGCAAAACCCCCCCTGGATAAAAGAAGCTTAAAGACAAAGAAGAAAATCTGCTTCTTGAATTGAGTGGATTTAATGAACCCTGGTCTGCTCGATAGGCTTGATCTCTTTCATCAAAGTGATATCTCATCTTCAATGTCGTAAATGATACGCTGCAGAGAGAAAAAAAAAAAAGAAAACACAGAAGCTTAACAAGTGGCTTATGCCTGCACTTGTCGCACCATTTTACATTTTTGCTGCACAACTTTTTACACACACAACTTTTCATAAAATGCAGTGTGGGCTGGTTTTATGACTTAACAACTCACACATCATCAAAAACTTGGTGTAACCATTCCTATCAACAGTTCCTTGCACTGATGAACTCAAGGGGGTAGTAGTAGAATAAATATGATGGATTGCCTTTAGGGGGCCTTTCCATTAGAAAAAAATGGATGCAGGACTCTATGACCTTAGAAAAAAAAAAAAAAAGCTTCAGTTCCCCCAACGGATGCTTGAAAATGAAGGGAAATACTTTGTAGCACCAAAAAGGAATTGGAATTTTTCTTTGAGGCATCAAGAAACTAGTAAAGTGACTCTGATTGAAGCCTGTGTTAGGCCACAATGAGTCATTTGAAATGTCTCTGGGTCATAATAACTCATCAGCTTTAATACCATAGGAGTTTTACCAATACTGTGGCAATAAAAAAGAGGTTCATTCTGCAATAAAAGGTTACAGAATATGTACAGAAGTTACCTTTAAGTCTCTGACAAGCTCTCTAATTGGACTTCAAACGTTGCTTTTTATCTTCTATAGATAAAATGCCATACTAAGGCCTATTGTACTGCCCTTTAAACTCCAGATGCTGATGCTGAAATAAAGAATGCTGGAAAACTTCAGCTCCTTCAAGCCTGTATTTAAACATCAGGCAATGACTGGTGATGTCAGTCATTTGGCCCCCTCGACAGTGTCGGGCGTTTTATTCTCTCTCTTATGACATAACAATAAAGGTCAGTCTGTAATTAAATCTTTACAAACATCTTGTTTTTCATGTCCAATGAGCTAATAAATGTTGAACTGCAATCCTACTCATCAGGACTATCATGGGCAGATTTAGAATATAATAATGTATGTTCTCTATCAAATAATAAATAAATAAATAAATAATTTTGAAGTTGGTATTCAAAGGCAAAATAGTATAGTGTTGTTTTAAAGACAGTGAGAAAAAGCTTTATCATAAAGCAACATCAATATAGTAAAAACCCAACCAGATTCTTCATCATGGTCATCTAAACCTTAAAGCACTATAAGATCATTTGACTTCACGTCCTGTAAGAAGTTTGATTATTCTGGGGAGGTGAAATCAATTACTAAGCTTGTCATTTACCACAGGGGATCCTATGATCAATATAGCCATTTTCTCATGGTGCTGACTACTACATGAGGAAACTGTGAAATTACTCTATTCTTCATTTGAATGGGACCCTCGGCGCCCCCTCAAGGTTGCAGGGCTTCCCGTGCTTCTACTTGAGGAGGGCAGCGATGTCTCCATATGACACAAATCCATGTGGGTGAGCACACATTCAGTCATATTAAATATTCCCCTTATCTTCAGCAGTGTAATGACATTACACGAGCCCAACTGAGGAAGAAGCACACTTTAAATTCTCTTCCATCTCTCTGCCTCGCGCACTGTTTGTCCCGCTCTCTTTCATTCTCGGCCGCTCTCTCTTCCTCTCCCTCCGTCTTGGCCTGTCACTGGGGACTGCAGTGATACCAGCTTTGCTTAAAGGGCTATTCCGTCTAATCTCGCCCTCTCTCATTTCTGATTAAAGAATGGCTTTCCCAGCAGGGCAAAGTGACCAATCAAATAATTGCAGACAGTCACAACCAGCCAATCAGTATTCAGATCACAGCAGCACTCGAGCTCAAGGGGCAGAAATGAGCTGTGTGTGTATATTTGTGATCATGCGTGTGTTTATGTATATGGATGTGGTGTTCATTTAAATGTGCTGTCTACGTGTTATTAAAATGATAGTATCTGTTGATTTTCCTGAGGTCACTTTAGAAGGAGGCCAGAAAAAAAAAAAAGGAAAAAAAACGGAGGAAATGCAGGAAAGCAGGTGGGGGGGGGGGGAGCAGCAGGAATAGGAGTACATAGAATTCAGAAAAGGGTAATCAAATGAGCAGCAGTGTGGCGGGGGCAGACAGGAAGAGAGAAGGAAGAGACAGAAATACTGGCCATACTGCAATAGAGAGAGACGTAGCAGGAGAGAGTAAGCCTGTTTGAAACGTCCCATTGGTTCCTCCTGTCAGGAACGCTTGTCAGCCAAGAATTAGACTGCTCCACGCTGCAGCTGACTGACAGTTGGCCCGCGGTCTAGACTATACCCTGGAGTGGTGGAGGCTAAATAAGGGAAATGCCTAGAGAGAGACAGAGGAAACACACCGGGCTGGAAATCAATTTCTAACACTGTCAGTCAGAGGCGGAACGGGACGATAGGATAGAGTTAAGAGGAGAGAAAAGGGAGGGAGCCAGCGAGACATGTAGCGTACGGAAGAGGGACACACACATCCGTAGAAGAGGACGACAAACACGTGATTTCAGCAAAAAGTAAACAAACTGAAATGATGATGAAAAGATGCGAAAACAAGAGACTTTATTGTGCTGAGGGAAAAAGAGAGGAAGAGAATACGAACAGGGAGAAAGCTACAGACAGACATATGCTACACCACTACAAACATACAACAAACTGCAGGTGGCAGAGACTCTTTAAATAACATGCCACTGTTGAAATATGGTCTAAATTCTTCAAACACATGCTGAGACAGCGTAACTGCCGGTTTAATGTTTAGGAGAATAAACTATAATCACTACTCCCGTGTCATTTTTAATCTCTGCATCATTTTTCAACAAGTGCCTGTTGGAGAGATGACATGCTGTTACAATAATTATTACTCACCTGCATTAAGGAAAACTAATACATGAGGTGCTTATTATCACTTTTCTATTGCTTAATTCATTATACAACACAGCCTCCAGTGACTTGAAATGTGAGATACTAAAATGGACATTTTAATTATCCCTACTTGTCTCTGAACACAAAGGGATGTATTTGGAATTTAATAAAAGTGTCCAAAGAAGACAGAGTTATAGTGCATCTCCACCGGAGCAAAAACAATGATAAAGAAAACGGAAAAAAAAAGAAAACAGGGATAAACATCAAATTAAAGCAGAAATTCCCATCACACTCCAATGCTGAAAAACATAAAAGATTTATCATGAAATGAGAGGCTAAGCAGAGGAAAAAAAGATAGTGGCTCCGCTTGGAAGCATGCCTTGCCAACACTTTTGTCAACTTTTTGGGTGATTAATTCTTCTGTTTTAAGAAAGCTTTCTGTTGTTAACTTGTGTTCATCTTGCAAAATACTCATTGAACTCTGGCAGGAAAAAGAAAGACACTGTTTTATAAATAAGGCATAGGGTCAGCCCTTTCAAAAACAACACCCACTCTCATGCTGATATACTGTTTTACAGAATGGAAGTACTGAAATATATATATATATATATATATATATATATATATATATATATAAATATCCTGGCCTATCAGGCCATATCCTAAGGCAAGATAGTTATACATCCATTGGCCTCAGTTAGACAACATCTATTGTTCACGTTTCACCATACCAAGCAAACAAAACAGTTTGACCATGTCAAATGACAATATAGGAAAGGAGGGAATTCCAAGCTTATAGAAATGTCAGCTAGATGATGCCTTTGCAGCCTGCGTTACCTAACATACAGTAACTGTTTGATAATGTCAAATAATAGGAAAAGACGTAACAGGAGTGTAGTCAATTCTCAGGTAATGATCAGCTCGTTAATGTTTCTGTAAGAAAGGACTAAGCTGTTAACATGTATCAAATATGTTTTACCTTGAAATATGGCTGACTTTCATTGCATTACAAATACCTGCATTTCTGAATTCATAGCAGAGAGCCGTTTGCTACGAATATGTTGGAACATATAAATAAGTAACACGTTGTTGACGTAGGTTACATCAGAAATTTCTTTGTGTTTTCTAGTCAGTTGAGAAAGTATAAAAATATAATGAATGGGAAGACTCCCCATAATTATACCATTTACAAACTCGTATCACAGCACAGTAAGCTGTCCACACTGCCAGATAGATCTCAGAGGAAAATAAGCCCTCTGTAAATATGGTGAGTTGGTCTCTAGGTATTTCCGAACATGCTGTTTTAAAAATGGTGGTTTTCAAGTTCACAAGGTCTAATGTTGTCTGGAGTTATGCTGACGCTGGGAATAATTGTGCTGAGATGTCAGTTAAGTGTAAGCCATAGCATCGGTGCCGTGTCAGGCGGCGGAAGTGTAGCGTTGGAGAGTCTGATCAGCGTCAGAGAGGAAATGCGGAGGAAGATGAGTCTGTGGATGCCAGGATTCACTGTTGAACATAGTGTAGGAGTAGTATGTTTAATTCCTCAGCAAAATAAATGTGATGGACCATTGTAACCCAGTGGCATACACTACCTAACTGATCTCTTTGCTCTAAAACCAATATGTGGGCACCCATAGTAGTTTGATAGCACAAAGGATGGTTACATCACACTGTTTGTGGTGGG
Source organism: Symphodus melops (assembly GCF_947650265.1). Lineage (NCBI taxonomy): Eukaryota > Metazoa > Chordata > Actinopteri > Labriformes > Labridae > Symphodus > Symphodus melops. The sequence continues at coordinate 15,083,252 of NC_136708.1, read as the reverse complement.
AATATAGAGGCAACATATGATAGCAGCTACTACAGAAAAACATAAGGTAGCCATTATGTTGCATATTTCTAGTGTTTTACCAAACTGTTGGGGTGACTTGGGTATTCTGCAGCAATGATATACAATATACATAATCATCTAACTTGTTAAATCCGTTCAGCCTGAAGCCATTCATAGTGCTTCTGAAACAGCATTATGTTTGTTTCACAGTCGATGAATTCACATTGTGTTACAGTGTTATGGCAGTTCCAAAGAGCATGGCAAAATGGAAGCTCCACATATGCACATAAAACCGGACATGCATACCCACACACGCAGACTTAAAACTAGACATACATGTTTTCTGTGGAGCACTGTGATATTCCTTATTTTAAGCGATTTGTTGGAACTTAGATTTACAATTTAGTCCATTAGTACTCTAAAGGGCTTCTTTTTTTTTTTTTTATCCCTCTGGGAAATATATAGTGCTATAAATTATACCACACCATCTAGATTCATAGTTACTTTCACCTTAATGGTTTTTCATTTTAAATGTAATTAGGCTTTCAAAGTCAAAGCACATATCCTCAGTTGACCTGCTTATGGGACCATTATTAAAGCTAATGGTCATATATGTATTTTATTCAAACATTCATGTCTTGTGACTCTATATGGGCTTGTGGGGGCAGAGGCATCTCTTACAGTATTGTATTTATGATGATAGATGATGAAAGTCACTTTTCAATATTGTGGACTAAGTTACATGAATATTTAACATTTACTGTACTTTATCTTCTTCAACCATTTCTTGATTGATGATGGACGAAGCAGCTTCAGCTGATCATCAATCTCAGTGCGTCTCTGATTGGGTGATTGCAAAATGAGGCAGCCTCTTTGGTTTTATATGAACATAGCATGCCATTATGCCTGATGAGGTTTGGTAAGACTGGCATGCTATGCGCCTAAATAAATATGTCAGCATAAAGAGAAACAGTGAGCTGGAGCTTTTCTCATTGTCTTTTTAGAGATTTTTTTTATTTTATTTTATGTTGAAGTACAAGTGGTCAGACATTTCAGATCAAGCTTATCTAAGATATGACTCCAATTACCATCAGTTCATTGTGTAATCTTGCTTCTCCAAGTACACAAATGGGCTCAAATTACAAATGTTTGTGTACTGATAGAATTATAAACGTTTTCCAGTGATGTGCACTTTCTTTAAATGACCATGTAGAAAACAGCTTTGGAATGTCAATGTGTAGTTTACAGACTACAATAGAAATATTCATGCGACTGTTTTAGAGTTTTAACTTCATCATTAAGCTTCATTTATTGACTTCACACTTTCACATTTACATTTCTTTCAATTCCGTTTCATTTCTTAAAACCCCAAGCTTTCTTTGACAGAATAAAACTTCAGATTTGTGGTGCAAAATTTGAGTACAGTATGTGGTTGTGTTTGTGAGCATGTAGCCCAAACGACAGAAAGGCGCTACAAGGACAGAACGATTCAGGTCCTTATTTTAAACTACAAACCTTTAAAAGCATTGGCCCCAAAAGCCCACGATGCCATAAAATGTTATTATGCCCATTATGATATAAAATATCAAGAGATTATTCAACTGTGTCTCACTGTATGTGTCTGTTTTCATAAATAGCATAATATATTTCAAACTGCAGTGTGAAACAGGCACATTATATTGACAAAAAATGCAATGCTGAGCCCTTCTACTGTGCAGAGTATGTTTCTAACCATGGCAGTCTGAACGGCAGATTAAGGGACCCTGGCATTGCAGCACCACAGCAGTGTACAGGAGGGGGAGGGAGGAACAGTAGGCAGCAAGACGGAAGCAATGTTAATAAGCAAGCTCTCGCTTTCACTAATAAATTTTAAAAAAAAATCTGCTTTCTGAGAAAAAGTGGGTCACTGAGAGCAGATGAAGAATGCTAAGGAGAGGGCATTCCCCCCTCGCTTGTGTGTGTGTGTGTGTGTGTGTGTGTGTGTGTGTGTGTGTGTTTGTGTATGTTGCAGAGAGAAATAGAATGAGAGAGAATATTTACTGTTTATTTTTGTGCTTCAAAATGTGAAAAAGAAGAGCGAGAGAAACACAGCAAATCAAATAGAATATTTTTGCGGCACCGCTCGTGTTAACTATTACTTTCGTCCATCAGATCATCTTTTCGAAATGCGTCGAATGAGCTCCGCAAATGCACATGAAACAAGCTGCAAAGACAACTCTCAAATGGAAGAGAGAGAAAAGGGCTTTTCTAGTTTTCGGTTGGTTTAGGTCTGCTGAGTGTTATCATTTCTGGCTATCTGTGTTATTGCAGAAACATGGACAACACAACTTCTACTTTAAGACCAATCCTCTCAATATTTCCGCCCATCTTTAGTTTTTTGTGACCCTACATATTTTCTCTCCTTCTCCATCAATTGTTGGGTTTTTTTTCATGACGTCCTTCTCCTGCTCTTTCCCATTAGGTCATTTTCCCTCTTCACTCTGGTCCTCTTGAGTAGAAGCAAGTGATTTCAAGAGTAAAATATATGCCATGGGATATGTCATTTCGTCCAACACACAAAGCCAAGCCTTCTTACTTTTTTCTTCCCTCTACATCCCTCTGTAATGCAACATCTGGTATAATACATACAGCCACAGCGGGATGAGTGCACTAACAGGGCAATTACAGGATTGACTCTCAGGATTCAAATTACATTTCCACTTGTCTCTAGGTAGAGTGTTTGAGAGGTGGCGCAGAGGAGGTTAAAATGCCAACAGGGTACACATTCTGGTAAGTTACTGATTTCCCATAACAGTTATTGTTTTATTTCCACTTTAGCACTGTGCCACTGAGATTGTCCCCTGTCATGCCCAGCAGAAAATACACATCTGTTAGCTAAAAGACAGTAAGAATAACAATACCTGGAAACATCAACCACTTATTTGTTAAATGGGAACTACACAGAATTGATTCTTTTACATAAAGGGGTAATAATAGCTGCAGTGTTGCCTTTTTTAAAGGTTCCATAGTCAGTGTAATATTATTTGGGAAGCTGGTCTACTTGGTTCTACGATTAAAAATGTTGATGTAGATTTTCTGGACTGTCAATGAGGTGTTTGAATTAGAAAATTTACTTCCAGAACCAGATTTTCTGGAAAAGTGGGCTGTCACTGTTGAGCTCTATTTCAAGGGTTCAGGAGAGCTGACCAATCAGATAGAAGTAGAGAGGAGTGTCTTAAAGAGACAGTATCTGAAATCATCTGTTTCAGACAGAGGTTAAAGTGACGCTTTTCACAAACACCAGGGTGAGATAAATCAATTTTTCCAAACACAACTCAAACTTCAGGGGTATCATAGAGTGCATATACAAAACTTGTAATAAATATAATACTGCTACTTTAAAAACAACACATCTACCATGCTGCTTACATTATTTGAGTAAGGATCGAGAAATGTCCTTGTTATAGCTAAAAGAAACCAGGACACAAGTTGGTAAGCCAAACATCTAATCAGGCTCCTTCCATAAAACACCCCACTACACATATCTTTGCATTTTTTAGGAAAACTGTAATATAGAAAGCGTTTGATGATAAGACAAGAGTTGTGGCTGCTTGATGAGAAAAATCTCACAGCCTAGTTATGATATATCAGTTTATGAATTTTTGATAGGAGGTTCAAACAGTGCTATCATAGTAAAGTGGGCCAGCTGTGGAAGTAGATGTCATGCTGGGAATGCATATAAAAGAGTCACATCAGCAAGTCTTCCTTGCCATTTTTTTTCTTTTGTGTTGTGGAATATTTTAAAATTGTGAACTTGCGTTTTCACAAATGAACTTTGTGTCATGAAAAATGTAATATGTAAGGTACAAGAGATGTTGTAACTCCTGGTATGAACAAAGTGGCAGATATGAACACCTGTTGCTGTATTCAGGCACAGGTAAAATGAAATACAGCCTGAGGTGAATATATACCCACAATGCCATGTCACAACAGGGACATTTAGCTAATTCATGACCAAATAAAATCATGCAGTAGTTGCTATCTCATTTCCTTCCCCTTTTTTCCCTCACTTTTTATTCATGTTCTAATCAAGTTCAGGACTGGGATCCTAATTTAAATGCAATGTTTCCCTCACACTGACTTCACACACACACACACACACACACACACACTTCTAGCTCTCTCATTAAGCTGTTGTGAGACAAAGCGTTGGTTAATAGAACAGAGTCTCAATTAGGTGTTGAATCACCAGTTATATAACAATCCTGCTTCTGCTTTAAAGACTGAATGCAGTGGGTTTATTTCACCAGAAAGGATTCTAATGACTAATTTACAAAAATAATGTGTTTGTGGCTATCAAATACAAACTAAAATACGTTTTTGGAACGTGAAAGCTGATGATTATGAGACAATGTTTGTTATTTGGAGAAGCTTCTAACTTGCACAAGAACACAGTTGTAACAGAAAAAAAAAAAACCCGATGCAGGAAATGTAACACTTCTTAACTGTTTTGCTCTCAATGAGAGAACTCATTTCAAAGGCCATCTCTTGTTGTATTGCATGTGTACTAAATCACAAGGCTCCATCTCATCGTGTATGAAATAGTGACTCCAAGCAACAGGACTGGAATTCATCCAGCCAACTCTCAACAGCAAAAGTGCATCACAGATCCTTCTTTCCATGAATATTCAGCAAACACTTATTGTCCTCTGAGCGTGGGGAGAAGAGGATAAAAAAAACTATGATGGGGGGGGGGGGAAAAGCAGAGTTCAAATTAAGTCTCGTTATGGGACATGAATAAACAATGGAGAGCCATGGGACCATCGCACGATAACCTGGTGCTGCTTTGAGAGACAGCTCGTCGCCGTCATTCGCCCAGGGAAGTTCATGTTTCCAGCCTTATGTTCAAACGTGACCTGATTAACCCCGCCGGTGGAGCTTTGGGCAATAATGTTGTACGCCAGCTAAAGTTTCATTGTCTATGATGATGTCTACATTTAATGTTGTCCTTGATAAGACACCTTCTTACTGAAAAAAAAATAAAAAATAATCTCAGTGCTGCCTAGCAACCTCAACTGCTGCAAATGGAACTTGCTGACAAACAATTATTCACATAAGTTGACTTATTATTTAAAAAGGTTATTTAAAGTTTCAAGGTCCATTTTGCTTTTTAATCTTAGTTGCTTTTTGACTATTTGATTTTAAACTAATTACCTCCATTCAAAATTGAATCACTCAGCCACTTGAGAGTCCATCTCTTTATTAAAATTGGTCCCAAATTGTGATGTTGGGCCAGACTACGGATGCACTGGATGCATCCTTAGCGGGCCAGGAAAAGGAGAAAGTGTTTTGGGCTGCATTTAAAAGATCTCTCGAAATGGGACAGCTTTTGCTACACCGCTGTGACTTGATCAATCTTCAAATGCACCTTGCGCAGGATGCAGCCCCTGAACTGGGACATATCTCATGTCAGAAGCTGAAACACTATCACATTGTTGTACTTCTGCGCTCAAGGTTGCAAGTCATATAAATATGGAAATGAAGACTTGTTATCGCTACCCTACTTCCCAATTTAGAAGACAACTGATAGCTGTTATAAGAAAAAGGTGAACAGTTCAGTTGGGTTGAAATATGGTGACTGCAAAGACTATGGCACATTATCCATTATTTTATTCTTTCTCTCTTTCCATTGATCTGACATTCATCTGACGAGAGCTCTCGTCAAACAAAAGCTTCACAAGTACGCAGAATTATTCTCTGACCTTGTCCTGTCAATCTCTTAGGTCAAGATGAGTGTTCAGCTTCAACACAAAGGCAGCTTCACTCGACTAATCATGTTGAATTCAGCACTTCTGTGTGTGCGAGTGTGTGTGTGTGTGTGTATAGTAACAGCTCATCTCGCAGATGGAGGAGGCCTTCTGTACCACACATGTCCAAAGATGCACGCTAGTCCCCTTCATGGTATGCCAAACAGGCGTACACACACCACACAAACACACACGAAAAGATTTTTCAGTTGACATTTTCAGGGTTGCCAGATTAGCAACAATCCAGTTCCTCTCCCTGGCCGAGCAGATCAATGAAACCCTTCAGTATCAAATGTGGCAATCCAGAAACACACACATTTGTACACACATAAACACATGCAAATCACATGATTGTCATTTGTGCAGAACGGTGGTCTAATTATGCATAAATAATGTTCTCCTTATATTACTCTTTTTATATAACTTTGCATTCTAATCACAAGTGACATAAAGGGTAAGAGTGTGCAAAATAAGCAACTACAGGCATTCTCAACAGCCCCGAGGCCGATCGTTGGTTTATTGCGTCTCCATTTTCTGCTATCATTCCTTTTTTGTTTATTTTACGTGGCTGGTAGCACCCTAAAGGACTTCAGAATATCTAATACAAAAAGGCAGCCCTTTTTATTTGTTCAATCTGAATGGCTCTCATATAACCAAGAGAAATGTAATACCATCCTTTTGCATTGTTGCTACAACCTCACATGTCGTCACAGACAATTAGTCTCATTTTTCCTGTATGAGGAATAAGTTGTGCATGAATATATTTGCATCCAGTACATTTTTTTTTCATCATGTAAGTAGCGTTTCAAATAAAAAAAAGATTGTGTATTGCTAAATGGGCAACACCTGCTACTTTACTTTACAAGCTAAATTAATCTTAGACCCACACTGCAAAAGGCCATCCATGCTGTATACTGTAAGTTGCATAAAGCAGAGCAGATGGAATATATGCACTAATGTTTTTTCTTCTCTCAGGCAATATTTGGCTACTCCGGCTGCCAATAACTGCTACCTCAAGATCATTAAATAGGATAGTAAAGCCTTATATAGCCATGGGTAGACATAAAATAACTTTCAACTCCACTTAAACTTTTAGTCTTAAAACGGAAGGAACATTTTGTCCAATCTTATAGCCCAGCTCCTCTTAAGAGGCTTAATGTACACTTAAAGTCTTTCCATTAACGCGATCAATCTTCAGTTTCAAATCGTGTGAAGCTCGAAAAACAAAATGAATCCTGTGCATTGTGCTACGACCACTCTACATGCAAAACTGCAAACAATGTTTAATGCATAAGATGAAGTGCGGAAGCTGGTTGACGTGTGTCTGAGTGGCAAACATGGAAAAGTTCCCAGGGACTAAATGGTGTCCCCGAAGGACAGTGTCTTTCATTTTTCTACTTTAAAAATGGATTTTAGCTGAGCACATACGCTCGTTTCCAACACCGCCCTCCATAAAGAATCCACATGGCAGCTCAACTTAATCTCATCCAGCAGGTGAGTCATAACTGCCATTAAACACATCTGCCAGAGCAGTAGGATGCTTGCTCAAGGAAGCAGCGTGTCTTGAGTGGGTGGAGGGTTTGTGTCACTCACCATTCTTCTGATCTTGAGGCTACTGCCACATCCTACATTTTTAACCTGGCACTGCTCCACATATTTGAAGACTAAATTCATTGTCAAGACGCATCAAGTGACATTTTTTGGAGTTGGTCCACAGACAGTGAATTGTAAACTGACTCTGAGGGCTCGTAAAATGTTGCTTTGAGATAATGCTTTTAAATAAGTTGTACAGTTTGTGACTGAGGGCCTTACAGCTGTGACTTCTTCTCATATGCCAGGAAAGTCACCACTGGGGCTGTCATAGTGTCCTTAAAGTTAAACATACATACACAGCTGGAGGACTTCTCTACAGATTACATCATCTTCACAGTCTGTGCCTGTGCTCTCTTCAATTTAAAAGCTTTACCGGCGTTACAAATTGTAGGAACTATTAGTGCAAAATGTAAATACAATAACAAATTTGGACCGCGTCTGCAAACACATGCAAGAGTATTAATAGCTCAAATCTACATGTTATATTTGACTATTTAGCTTAAATGTTTTACGTACTATTGGAGGGGTTTTTCACATGTTCCATATGAATATTTCTGAACGATGTGAATTTGTTTTATAGTGCAATACTTGATGCAATTTTTTAAGCTAAAGATGACTGACTTGCCCCAGAGAGTCAGTTTTCACATGTAAATACAATACACTTATCAGCTAATACTATCAATGAAGAGCAAATTGATTAGGTAGCCCACACAGTTTTACACAGAATGGCATAGCCTGAAGAGCGTAGTAGCTTTGATTGAAAAGGATGTTGTACACGTCAGGTATAATTCATGTAATATACATTACCCTTTAACATATAAACTACAGAAGTTGGTAATGAGGGGGGTAAACTAGAGTGAAGAAGTGAGAAAACCAACAGCATGAAAATGCTCTTTGATTCCTTCCCTATCATTCAAGTTATAAAGCAGAACACATAAGTAAAATAAATAGACAGAAACCTTTGGCATCAGGACACTTAAAACCTTCAGCTGGGTTTTGCACTTTTTGTCAGCGTACACATTTCATGCAGAAATAACAATACTGAACATCTGCTGAAGAGGCAAAGCAGTATAACATAACTCATTTCTGAATTGATTTTATGGAAGGAAAAATGCATGTGTAGATATATCTGTTATGTGTTATACTGTATGAAGCATAGATGTCATGTCACTGGTTCAGCATAGCAGAAAGCTGAATATAACCTCACTCAACCTGCAGCTCCGTCTCTTATCCTGAAATACAAAATATAAACACTTTCTGTAACCTACGGAGTCTTTTCAGCAAGCTCCCATTATCTTCTTCTATTTGGGTCTATTTCTGAGAAATCTTTCTTGGCAACTGAAAAATGTAATTAGGCCACGCCACCACTTCTCGTCATCGGCTTCTTCTTTTTTCATGGGATTTTATATTGGGTGCTCACGCTAAAACCTGGCGTCTTTTGAAAGCCTTTTTAAAAGAACCGATCCAGAAAGTTTCACAAAAGTAAGAGTCTGGCAAGACACCATTATTGGAAAACATTTATGATACTTTAGCACTTAGAATAGTTAAACCATCACATTTGTTGTTGTTTAACCATTATTGTCACCTACTGTACGAACGAGGTAAGTTATAAAAGTATTTTATATCAAAATTCATGAAGCTTCAAACTAAATGTTCTATACGAACGTTGGTTTATTAGAGAGAAGTAGACCTTTAGCTGGGATCGTTTTGCACCAATTGAAACGTTGGTGACATCTCTACATCTTTAATAATGGTTTGTATTATCCTTTCATTCCTGATGCACTGATCTTATAAATGATTGTGTCCACAGTATGTTTTTTCTGGCCATCATGGTGATCACTAAACTCTTGTTTAGGACAACATAATCGGTTTTATAGGGGGTGTCAGTTTGGCTGTATTGGCATTAACCAATCACTGTGTAAAGCAACTCATTGCTTCTGTGATTGATCACAAGGTGTCTCGATGGAAGAATGATTGTTTCCAGGCAATGATTAATACACAAAAATGAACCCCAAAAACAGCCGTGTCAAACCGATGAATTATGACAGTGATACGGTTAATGAGTAGAAAGCAGCAGTGAAAATGAACAATTCACTGGGCCGGATCACATTTAGTTACCCCAGGGACCTCTGCCATAGGGAGCTCATTACAAACTCAGAGAAGTCTCTGACAATATTGATCTCGGTGGGGAAAAGATACACCCAACGCTCCAGCGTGAATACGAAGCATGGAGGAAAGCAGGAACAACAAATATCAGAGTAAAACTCGAGGTATAGTGGCACCAAAAAACATGATGTGGTTTGGAACTTGTAAACTCTCCTCATCTGTGTCAAAAATGATGACCTGTAGAGGGTGTTCTGTCAAACTACTCATACTGAAGTGAGATGAACACTTCAGATAAGATAAGATAATCCTTTATTCATCTCACGAGTGGAGAGAGCGGAATAAATAAAAAATTATATATTTTATAATAAATAAATAAAAATACTCAAAAACTAGTACAAATAAAAATAACCATCTTAAAACACTGTGATATTATCGATCAAAATATGACAATAAAAGGGAACTACTGTTAGGACAAATGTTTATTTAAATGGTTTCTTTGAGATTGTGGTAGGTATTTCTCCTTATTTTGACATTGCATAGACAACGTAATGAGAATTTGTCAGAAATACAATCAGCAGATTTATCAATAATGACCAAAATAAGTTGCCTGGTTTGGTGGTAATAAAGACTTGTCATCGACACATAAAAATTGACCCACCAAAGTGAAGATTTCTTTCAGATTTATCGCACCGTCTTATGTATGGATGTACCCAGAGTCAGTTCAGCACCTCGGACAGCGACTGAGAGCCCAAGAGTCCAAGGTTTTATACATTCATTATAGTTGTTTTAGGTGTTTGACAGTCATTAAAATGACAAAATTCAAAAATTCATGCTACTGGTGCATAGTCTCTACAGTTGGAAAAACTTTCATGAAAGTGTTTTAAAGTAAGCCCAGTCAAGAAAACCCCAAAGCCAAACTGACAGAAGAATGTAGGCAGACTAAGCAGATGAGTTCATTTCAAGAATTATTCAGGGCAGAGGTTTGAGTGTCTTTTTATAAACTTCAGGTGATGACTCAGTCTCATCTTTAAAAAAGCTAAGTTTGAGAGTTTGTTACTTTAACTGCAATGATTGTTTAATCTAAACAGAAAGAATGAGCCCACACTGTGACAATCTCATATTTCACATCCTTCACTTTTTCTCTCCGCCTTGCTCTTTTTTTCTCCATGCTTTCCTTGCTCTTTGGTTACTGTAGCAACAAGCAGACAGCTGTAAAGAAGAAAAAAAAAAAAGGACAAGGAGCAACAGCGATGTACAGTAGAGAGGTAAAAGGTGAAACTTAAAGTCTTGCGAGGTTAATGACCTTAAACACTGTAGGCAAGATAGGAAGTACAACCTCATTGAAACAGATCATAACTTTTAAACCGGGCCATCGACTGATTCATAGTACATATTTAATGATTATGAACATTTAAAAATGTTCATTCACGTGCAAAAATATACACCTGTGTTTTTGAGTGACACGTTTTTAAATTGGAGTTGAATGTTTTGGGGGGGGGGTTTTTTGAGAAATGCACGCACATCTCTACTTAAAGTTATACAAATTTTACATGTTGGGACACAATCGTTCAGCTCCAAACCCATTATCTTCAACTTTTTTTGAAAGTTCAAAATAAAACATTCATTCCGTTCATTGAAAAATAAATGACCTGGTAAAAAAAAAAAAAATAAATTGCCCAACTGAAAGCTTTGTTAGACAGGCATCGCAGAAAGCTTTAGCAAAACTGTTCAGTCACAGAGACGCAAACAAATACAAGGGTACATACACACAAAACAAGAGTCTGCCAGAAAGGTGCAGCTAAACCTGAACATAATCACACTCACAAGTCTTCCTGTTTCTTAAGAAATCGGCAAATTCTTGTTCTCAAAATGCACTTTTGTATCCATAACAAATGTTTCATTCAGAATTAAACTTTAATAGATTTTGGGCCACCACTACATGAAAATTTCACATCAGTGCTTTTCCAGCACATTAAAGCGGACGCAAAGTGATTTCTACCCACTTTTGGTGTCGTTTTATGGACAACAAAACTGCAGTCAAATACATTCTCTGACGATGACAACCACGGTTGTCTGAGTTTCTCATCGAGTTAGAATCAAGTACATTGACGATAACGGATAAGAGGCAGGAAAAGATGATGGACAGATAAACCTGCGTTATTAGGCTAAGCAGTCTAAATACAAAACGTATTGTGTTACCATTAAGCAATGCAAATTAAAATGTATTTTGAATGGCAATCAGCCCTAGTGACAACAAAAAAAAAAATTACCATCACAATATCAGTTGACACCCTTTGTAATTGTGTAAAAGAATATCTAATCCATCATTCTTTAGCCTTGTGGTTCTTCTCAAACTCGTGCCAGCTAATTACACCTCCCTTCTTTCTCGTTACCTGTTTTGTATTTAATTGTTCAAATGTCTTTGTGGCCATAATGTTGTCCACGTGTTTGAGCTTCTCTTCTTGTGTGATCACCCGTGTCTGTCAGTGATTCTGCTTCTGTTTGATTCTGTGTCTCCGAGCGTAAATGTCTGGGTCTCTTCATATATATGTGTGTGTGTGTGTGTGTGTGTATACTCTTGGGAGAATAGAGGAAGGGCTGTAGCTGATATTGGTATGTTGGCACATTGCCAATCTCATTAGCTTAGCATGCAGTGGGCAGCCTGCCCGGATACACACTATGCATGTGTATGTGTTTGCGAGTGTGTGCGTTTGCGCGTGAGTGTGTGTGTGTGTGTGTGTGTGTGTGTGTGTGTGTGTGTGTGTGTGTGTGTGTGTGTGTGTGTGTGTGTGTGTGTGTGTTTGTGTGTGTGCAGGAGCGTCAGTAGATGCCACCACTTCGGCTGATGGTTCTAGTAATGGTATTGAGGAAGAAGAGCTACAGAGAGAGACTGAGAGTGTGTGAGGATGACAGAGTTTGCGAATCTTTTTGATCCAGGAGTTTCATTTAGATCCAGTGTTGTCTTGCAAAAGAGAGAGACCTATTTACAAATAAACAATACACAAGTACACCACAACCTCATTCATGCACTCAAATGAAGACTACACAAATAGACAGAGAAACCACGCACGTTATTTGAAATATGTCAGCAATATAACAACTGAAAACACCGCAGTTTAGGTGGCTCAACTTGAACTGTCTTGAAGTCTTCACTTTGCCTAGATAAGGGTTAACTTGTCAATGTTCACACCTGGCGAGCAAGATAAGGTCCACATAAAGTCAGGTTGAACAGATGACACTGATTGGGCGCTGTGATGTTCACTTTGCTTCTTCTCTGCCTGCCTGTTTGCATGCTTGCTATTCTCCATCTTGTTTGACAGACAGAGTGGCACTATGTTAAACGGGGTCAAGATAGAAGATTATCCAAATGTTCCACATTGAAATGTTGTCTTTGGTCCTTATTCAATTACATGAATTGAATTAATAGTATTGTTGATAGTAGATACATAAGTAGTTGCAGTAGGAGGCTTGTGATAAAAACATGTTCATGTTTTTTGTTTGTGTCGTTATGTAGGTCTTCAGATCATTCAAAAGAGGACTATGAACTGGAAGGTTGTTTTGCAGTGTGGACTTCACTGCACACAAGAGTATCGCCAGTATGAATATGGAAAACTATTATGAATTAAGAGACTAAGTAGCAGTGGGCCAAAAATCAATCCCATGGGGGAACACCCTGTAAAATATTTTGTGATTTGATGAAAATTTGATCTGTTGTCACTGAACTCCACCAGAGAGTTTTGAACAAACTCAAGGCAAGATTATCAAAACCAGCAGAAAATGGTTTATTTCATTAAATATTGTGATCGATAAGATCTACTACCACGACCACTAGGACAACACAGTGCTCGTTTTTTAATAGCGGTGATATTGCTGGAGCAGATATTCAACTGTGTTGCAATTTTTCTTCTCGACGAGTTTGGAATGGAAACGACTTTAGTGTCAAGGAGATGTCCTATAAGGAAATGGATGATGATGGATGAAAATAATCAGTAAGAGCAGAAACACCGATGCCCATGATTCATAGGTAAAAGTCATCACCACTAGAAGCCATTATTCAGAAAGGTGCGATAAGTGAAAGGTTTTTATATTGAGCATTACTTTCATGTCGAAAGCAACATCCTATGATTAACATGTGTTGGGGTTAATCTCTCTCTTTGAAGCTGATGTTCAGACTAAAAGGAAAGTCTTGGTCTTTCTGTAATTAACATGCCATAATACTATTATAGTTGTTTACATGACTGATAAACAAAAGAGCCTGACAACCGAAACCCCTGTGTCTGTGTGTGTGTTTGTGTACGTCTCCCCATGTGTCTCCGCCTTTTTGCCAGTGGGTGGTTGTGGAAGTGTACGGCCGAGAACAAGAGCGAGGGAGAGGATGAAAAGCGACTGACTGTGTAATTGGTGGTTTGACATTAGCTGTCTGCATGACTATATCCACAGGGGCGATACCGAGAGGGAGGAGAGGTGGAGGAGGGGATGGCAAATAAGTATGTGTGTACGTGTGTGTGTGTGCGTGTGTGTGTGCGTGTGCGTGTGTGTGTGTGTGTGTGTGTGTGGGTGTGTGTGTGGGTGAGGGAGGGAGGTAGGAAAAATAGAGAGATGGTGGAGGGAGTAAGAGGAAGGATTAAAAAACGATTTCCTGGAACAAACAGCCTGTTGAATTCTGCGTAAAAATAGTGCTAGTGACTCATCCTGAAAACAGAAAGCTCAGTGAATTAAAAAGAATCAAATCTATTTCCCCTGGGTTAATTTTAAAAACATGCAGTAAAATCTGTCATGAATCCTTTTTAATTACACTGTATGCAATTAATTTTACCATCAAACACAGTCTGTCACAATAGTCTGGGGGATTTTTATTCTCCTTTTTTTTTTTTGGTGGCTACACTACAGAACCTAAAAATAACGGGTATTTGAACTATTTTTGTCATGCTGTGTGAAGAATTCTTTTTTCCAGAATCCGTCTGGTTGATGTTCTCAGAGCCAGCTGCATGTTAATTAACCGAAAAATGGCAAAGAATGAGGAGCTGTGACATCAAAAGAAAGTAAAGGTTAGTAAATCTGCCTGCTGATGAGCACAGGGAGTACTTCAGAGACATGGTCCAGGATCACCGCCTTTCATGAAAAGCTAACCCTTCCTCCAGTTTCATTCATCAGTCTATCCTTCCCGTCGCTCTTCTTTACTCTCTATGCACACATCTGTCATTTTCTCCTTCATTTCATTTCTTAATCCATCCTGTCATCCATCCATCCATCCTGGAAACAGATGAATTCATTTGAATCAATTGAAGCCAAGTGAAGAATCTGAACAGAGGCTGGGTGTCATGTGATGACCGGAATGGCATACAGGAAGGATGATGGGATAATTGATTGTTTAATCGTCCAATTAAGCTCATTAACGTAATCAGGTCAGAAACCACACCTGTGTAGAGACATCTGCTCCGAGTGTGTCCTGGATCCCGCTGTAGAAATGCTGCGTGTAGGCTTAGAAACGTCTAGAAGAAGAAGAATGTCTCGGAATTAAAGTGGAAGTTGGAATTACCAGAGTGATAAAGAGCAAATTAAAACGATTCATTATTTATCTCCAGTCAGCCCAGAGGATGTTTATGGGAAACATATAATCTCCTTCTAAACATCACGTAAAGGATCATTCTTGCCTCAACCTAACAACACAACTGATCTTTTTCAACAGATTAAGAGTTTTATTCTGGGATGGCAAGAAAATAAGAACTTTGAAAAGAATTTACTGACTTACAAACCATATTCAAATATGACTAGCCTTTGGCTGGTAACAATTTAAAATTTTCATTTTTCAGTTTGCTGGCTGCCTAAATGCTCCTGTAAAACCACGACAACCGGAACAATTAAAAGCCACATTTAGAGAAACTAAAACTCCCCATGGAAGCTATTACTAATGAAATTCTTCTCAACTGGGCAAGAGTGTGTGTCACTTATCTCTTCCATTGAAAGTATGTTAATAACATTCTCTAAAATGGCAATTAGATCATTAAACTTCCTGTTGATTACAATATTAATGAAATAACTCCAGAAAAGCATTTATATATCGATATTTCAAATCTTCATTCACACCAACACAAATGAACTCCTCTGCGTCAATGTTTGACCCTCATGACACTCATTCTGTAACATGATGCAGCTACTTGAGTCGCCTGTGAAATGAGACACCTCAGGCCAATGGTGAAACAGATTGCACAATACTGGTGGGAGTTTGTCGTGTATTGTTGGGTTTGGTCACATGAGAGCTACAGTGCAAGAAGCAAGTTGGAAAGACAAATGAACACAAGAAGGGATGCAGGTGAGCTTCTATTCAATCAACCACTCGAATCAAAGCAAAATCAAGGCTACCGAAAGCTCACTTACAGCCACATCAAAGATAACGTCCTTTTTGACTTTTTACTCAATCAATACAAGACTTTTATTTGTTGTAGCTTGGGCAGATAAATTCATTGTGAAACATTTTCCCTTATCCCTGAAACTCTTTGTATTTTTAAAAGCAGGTCAGATGCTCCGTTCTATTATTTTCCAAATCTCCTGTTAGCAGCAGGTAATAACACTTAATGCACTTTTCAGCCAAATTGTAACACTGACATAAGCTTTCAATGTTGACATTGCATTCCTACATGCAAGCAATTGCCATTTTAATCATCTTCGGTTATGTATCTTTTAAATAACATGAAATCCAACTTCACTCTGCTTTAGCTCTGTTTGTAATCATTATCGACTCCTGAGGGAAACATCTATGTCTTTTGCTTCCATATGCTCAAAAGGAGGAAGTTCTATAGGAAATAGGGGACAATTAAATGCACCAATGTGGTCTTGTTACATTTAAAAACTTCATCTATACAAGAGGCAGGAAATGACGTGTCTCCCTAATCCTGACCTTCTTTTCATACAATGACAGGTCTTTTTATCCAGCCCATTGACTCAGGTCTTTGTTATGCACATGCATACAAGTAAAAAGCTGATTAAAAACCTCCTTATGCTTTCACATTGCAGTGATTTTGTCCCCTTGGGGAAACCTACCTGGGGAAATCAGCTTTTTTTAATTCCCTACCCTAATTACAACAAACAGGTTTTCTTATTAGCATGACAATAATGAACTTACTGGGGAGAACAAAAACATCAACTTTAACCTGTTACTTATGTGCATTTAAACACACACAGGGAAACTACATATCTGCACATACATAATGGTTTTAAAGAGGGTGTAGTTCTGTAGAGGTCAATTTAAGCCATTCTCAGTTGTTTCGGTTGAAACCCATGATAAACACAGATGCAGTAACATAATAAGACCACATTTCATACCCTTGAGGGTGTTTTTTTTTTTTTTTAATTATCATAAATAAATAGAGGTTTCCGTGTAATTTAGGCTTACTTGGCCGTATGTTTGAAAAAACTTTTAATTGAGGAGTCTGCTTCACTTGGGTTCTTGTTATTACAAATGTCACCGCAATTATTTAAAACGTGTAGACACAAACACAAAGAATCTGATAGAATTATGATTTTGTGCTGCTGGCCGTAAATAAAAAATAAAAAACAGAGTAATAAAGCAATGATATGGAAAATGAGGATTCACATGACCGGCTTTAATGGCACTTCTTATTCAAACACACACACACTGCACAGGATAATTAAACTCATGCTAAAGAATGCAGTTCATCACACAAACACCATTAAACTAACTTACAGACAGTAGGAGTGGACTTGTCTGTTTTTTTTGTGCTGCAGGCATTGCACAGTCATGGCTCCCCTGCAGCCTTCACACACACACACACACACACACACACACATGAACCCACACTCTAAAATGCATACCCTTTCACACACACACGGACACACATGCACACTGCCGGCAGCGGTGCAGGGTGCTAGACATGAAAACGGCTTCAATTGACTGGAAGAAAGATTTGGACTACTCCAGAGGGCCGAGACAAAGGGAAAAAAGGCAGTGAGGGAAAGAAAGCAGGCAAGGCCATAGGAAAGACATTTTACAGTAATACACACACGCAGGCATGCCAAGACGCTTAACACCCAGACACAAACACCACTGCTTGGCTTTGAACGGTGTGCCCATTACAGATAGCTTCTGAGATAGCAAAGGGTGCTGCTGCTATGATGAGAGCACCAGAGGGAGAGTAAAAGAGTGACAGAGAGCGATAAAGACTTGACTTCTTCTTCTATCTTAAAAGTCAGTATGTTTTCTCAGGGCAAAATCAAAATCGCAGCTGCCAACATTTCCTTGGCACACAGGTATCTCTTTCTACTACTGACCTTGATCGCGCCTTTCTTTTGAGGTGTTGCTTATCCCAAAAACGGGTTGATTCAACACGAGTGTCCTTACACATCAAATCCCTGCTTCGCTGCGGCATGGCTAAATATATTGAGGCCTGGTGATTGCACAGCAGACCCTCCGTTTTTCTTTGCTTTCAAATGGTACGCCTTCAACAAAGCACGCAGACGGATTGAAGGTCACTGTTAAGGTCTCACAGTGACACTCCACCACATCGTTTGCCCACTTTTTTTCTCCAGAATTTTAAAAGTATTTTCTCAATACTGCTTTCACCCACTTGTCACTGCCACACACACATCCTGATGTCAGAGCAAGGTTTGCGTACACGTATTGCATAGTAGGAGTTTATGTTTGGCTTTTTTTTTTTTTTTTAAATAGTATTTTATTTGATTTTTATGAAATAATTTGTTTATAATAGAAACTGTTATGGTGACCAATGGATATGGATATATATAGAATGCCTTTATTGTCATGATACAAATTGTACAACGAGATTACTTGGCTTCACCTTTAAGTGCACACAGCTAAGAACAAAAAAAACCAACAACAACAAGAAGCGTATGAGTCAAAAAGAAAAAAAGAGTGACCCTAGTAAACGGAAGGTGGGATATGGGATATTCATGAAAGGTATGCACCAGATACTGCTATCCAAACCCAGTTCTGCAAAGAACAGCAGCAGATTGCATTGCCACAAGGTACTGTAGCTCCAGCATAGGAAAGATCAGACATAGTTGACCATGGTTTGCAGCAACAGAGATGAAGCCTTCCATCCACTTCTTTGCAGTCGCTATTCTTTCCACCATTTCTCTCCCCTTTTTTTTTTTTTTTTTTTTTTGGCGTTAGCTGAACAGTTTTTCAGGGCTGCTCAAACATGTTAGCCAACTGTTTTCGCTGTTGGTTAGCATATCTGTTGACTGGCTAACTTGCAAGTTTCTAATCAATTTTAAAAAATGGTGATTTGAAAAAAAGATTCTCAGTTGAAAAAAGAGTGAACTCAACATTTCCTTTTAAATTCAACTCTATTAACCAGTCCATATCAGCAACCATTACTGAACATAGAAATCCCTTGGAGGTGTTGCAATGAAGGCACTTCAAATGAACTTCAAATGCTAAATTATTTCGTGATTTTCAAAATTATTCTCAGATTTTGAGACGTTCATTTCAAGCTATCACTGTTTAATAGCTTGATCTCCCCTTTGCCTCTCAGAAACGTATAAGGAGATGACATTCAAAGGCATGTGACCCATGACAAAAAAGTGGCAACGACTGAAAGGGCCAAACATTTCAAGATTACCGACCCTTGGCTATGAGCATCAACATCTGTAAGACTTGTGGCCCAGTCTGCTGCTACAGCAGCTTCCCCATGCTCTTTAAACCCAACACGCTTGTGGAAACAGACAACAGATGGAAACATCACGCTTGAGGGTCCTTCCCCCCCACCCCCCCAACCTTTAAATGACTTTTTCAGATGATAAAATTAACATTAAAACGCTTTAGAAGTGGGGGAGGCGTTTGCAGGAAGAACGCTAAGTTTATCTGATTATGACTATAAAGATGTGAGATGACCAAGATGTTTCCGGAAAAGAGAGCGTGCAAGTAGAGACGAAGATAAAAGAGATTATATTAATGTGTGTGTGTGTGTGTGTGTGTGTGTGTGTGTGTGTGTGTGTGTGTGTGTGTGTGTGTGTGTGTGTGTGTGTGTGTGTGTGTGTGTGTGTGTGTGTGTGTGTGTGTGTGCGCGCGCGTGCAATTTCTTATATACATCCTGTAAGCAGAAAGATGTAAATTCTTTTTGGAACACTCGTAAAAATCCGATATAATCTGCCTTAAGGGCATCAAAGCATTTAAATGTGTGTGGGAGTGTTTACCGTATGTGCATCTGTGTAAATATTTGTGTTCAGGCCATGTCAAATCTCTTTTTAGTTGAAAGAACATCAACAAGGGTAGAAAAGAGCAAATATGGATAGCATGATGCTTCAGCAGTGTAACACACACTTGTGTTTGTGTGTACCTTCAACATTCGTGTGTAGTGGAAACACGCACGTATTGATAACATCTCTTTCTTTGGGTTTTTCTCATTAATAAAGGCTACACATTCATCATGCAGACACAGGGTGCAAAAATAAAGAAATAAATTGGAAATAATTTGCACATGCAGACTTCTGTACACACACACACACACACACACACACACACACACACACACACACACACACACAAACACACACACACACACACACACACACAGACACACACACACACACACACACACACACACACACACACACAAATCCTGGATTTCACCCTCCAGCGCTATCCCTTGTAACAAGTCAAAACAATGTGGCAGTGCTGACAGGCCACATTAGACCACTAGGCCTTAAAAAGACCAAGCGTGTGTCTGTGTGTGTATGTTTACAAGTGTGTGTGTGTGTGTGTGTGTGTGTGTGTGTGTGTGTGTGTGTTAAATGTGAGTCACTCTTACAGATAAATGTCAGGGGGTTAGTGTTAAATCAGTGTCTTAAAACTGGCCTTAAGCTTACAGCTCTTTTTCGCTGATGATTTTTCGAACCAAGGTCACATCCAAGAGAAGACACATAAAAAGAAAACAATAAATCAGAGTAAAGACAATTTGCGAAAAACATTTTTAAAGTTGGAAGTATTATGGGAGTATTATGCGTTCTTTAAAAATTGGCAAATTACTCTGCATGTTTGGCAGAAAACAACTCGCAAAGAAGTCATTTTCAGTAAATGATAAAGAAATAGCCCTCTCTGTTCTGTTTAGCTTTGTTTGTGCTTGGTAGTTTGCATGAATGAATGAATGAAGCCTCTATGGAAACCTGACAACATCAGATTTGGATAATAGCGCTAATGATAAAGAGATGTGAGGTCAGCATTAGTATTTAAAGGTGTCAAGCCTTCGTAAGTCTTGTGCCTTAGGTTGCTAGTTTATCTGTGTATGTAGGTGTGTGTGTGTGTGTGTGTGTGTGTGTGTGTGTGTGTATGCTTGGTGTATATGTTCCCTGTGAGCACTCTATACAAACTGGTGTATGTAGGTGTGTGTTGTATGGGACAGGGAATGCTCTTTTAAAAAATATGTTTTAGTTTAAAGTGAGCTCTTGAATCGTTCATTTTGTTGTGTGATTTTACTCTGCAGTAGGGGCTATTATAAAATGATAAAATGAATGAATATTAATTGTTCTATTGTTGTGTAAATGCCTGTATCCCAAAGTATTGCAAAAAGTTTTTTTGTAGGTTATCAAAGGGTGTTTTCTAGTTTGTATTTACAGTTTCTTTAAATGTTCTGTCACTCTGAGTGTAAAACAGAAAAGGGAGGGAAAACATTAAATGCTAAACTTAGTATCACTCTGCTAGCAGTTTGAAGGTAACTATTGTTTTCATTTCATTGGATATGTTAAAAACTAATTTTATAAATACTAAATACTTACTGTCATTACATAAAAACATGGGTCAATTATGCATTGGTGTGACTTAGTCATTTTATTCTCAGTTCTGCGCCACTTATTTCACCATTATTGCCAGGAGAAGCCCCAGCGGAAACCCCAATTCAGTGGTGTTGGAATTTTAATGAATATACAGTTGAATAAAATTTCGAAATAATTTTTCCAAATCATGGATGTTCAATGGAAAATACATGGCAAAACATACATGGCAAATCTATCAGATTACAGCAAGCGACACTCAATTAACAGCGATAGTTCCGAGAAGGTCACTCTGACTTGTGCATTAAGTGTAAAAGCTGCAGTGACCATCCGTCAACATTAAGTGTCATTAAATACCTGCCACGGTCTTGTGGATTATGGCACCATACTTGCAGCTTCTCATACAATGGAAGCAACCCTATAAAAATGATTTATAGTGGAGAGCCGCTCAGAAAAGTAAGAGGCGGTTGCTTTTATTTTTAAAAGGGAATTTTTGGAAAAAATCTAATCGTACTGATGTGTTTTGAGGTTTTGGGGGAAGGGTTTTGTACTGTAATGTTTCAGAAAGGGTGAGACTTTAATAATGCTACATTTCCTTTCTTTTACATGAAACTGATAGGAGATTTTGCCCTTCATCCTGCTCAAATCATTTCCTTACAGTCTCGAATATACTGCTGATTAAAAACTAAATGCCTTAATGAAGTCAACTTGCTTTTGCTCGTCATGTTTTGACAGGATGGAATTGTAAGCTGTGATGCGTAGAGGTATGGAGACGGATTCGAGCCTTAAGGGAGGAACAATGTCCAGGATTGGTTTCATTTTATTTTGAAGCAGGTTTATTTGAGCACTTACTTATAAATACCTAACACGTAAAAAAAGGACGTCTTTTATTTCTTTGCGGCAAGCATTGTTGATCAGTGGTTTACTCCTCGAACAAATCGCTGAACAGCCCTGCCAAAATTCCCATTTTAGTGCTGCTGTTTATTTGTTGTCACAGACTCCAGTATCAAACAACAGCAACACGAGCACACCCGGCAAAGAATGCTTCCATTCTTTGATGTTACAAGGAGTGGGGTGAGACAGACAGATGAGTAAGTTGATCAAACAGCATCCAGCTGCGATGAAAGTTGAACCCTGTTCGTCAACCCCCTGTTGATGCTAAAATAACCTAAAAGAAAGCCTTTGAAGGCTGCACACACACACGTGTGCACTCCATCCCTCCACATTAATGGATGTGCATGCTCGAACACGTGAGAATAAAGTAACCAAGAAAACATGTCTGACATGCTTTGCCTGGTTCTTGAGGTGAGAGGGGGAAGTATGTGTCTGGGGTGTTTGTATCGTAGTTCACATTGTTACGCAGGGACGTTTCGCTGCACTTCAAATGCTTTTAGATTAACTGTCGGATCAATTTGATTTAATCAGGCAAGAAAACAGGAGATGTGTCAAATGCCGGGTAGTGCTTAAATTATGAGTCAATTGGAAGTGGAACATGACAGTAAGCATGCAGTTTGATCTAAACAGGCAGTCAGCCGTTCTTAAACCTAAAAGCGTAGTTCGTCACTGAACGAAGAGAACGTAGAGGTTGTCGGCGATAGGGCTGAGATGTGAAGCACATGTGGAAAATAAACAAACTGCATTTTCTCGAGTGGCCACTTGAGGCTTCATTACATTTTCCGTGGCAAAGATTCATCGTGAGCAATGGATTCTACCGTCAAAGGCAGCAGTATGAGATCATTTGTGTAAGAAGAGGACAAAGAGATAAGACGTACTGCTTCGTCCATAGATGTCGGCAAAATCGACATCAACAATTACTTTCTCCCATTAGCTTTTAAGAGCTAATACAGAAATCTAATACCGGGCTTGGCTCTAAAAAACGCAATGGAAAAAAACATTTTGGTGATTATCTTCAACTATAAATGATTATTATTAGTATTCATGAAATAATTATATAACTTACTCAACAAGCAACAAAACAAAAAGGCCGTCTATGAATCCAAATGATTGATCGATCTTTTGACTTGAGTGGTGACTCTACAGAAAAGTGGATTAGTTGAAAATCTTGTCATTATCTGAATGCCCATAAAGAAAACAATGTTTTCGATCTCAGATTATTTACGTGTATTCGATCTGTATTTCATCTAAAGATTATCCTGAGAGACATATTGACATTCCTCAGTCTCGTCGTTTTCTAAGTTACTCAGCCCCAGCGAATTGTAGTCAAAATTTCCAGCTATTGTGTGCACTCAGAGAATCCCTTGAGACATTGTGACATTTTCTCTGCTAATTTAGCATTTCAAATCTGTCAGCATTACGGAAAATACTGAGCGCTCTTTTTTTTTTTTTTCAAATCAGTATGACTTACAACTGATCCGTCTTCCTCCTGTAATCACAACACCTCGCCCACTTTTCCTTTTTCTTTCCCCACCTTTTCCTTTCTTTCTTTCTTTCTTTCTTTCTTTTCATGAATGTTATTTGTTTATTGGAGTTAGTATTAAAAGCCTATTTCAGGAGGGAGAATGATAGGAGACAAATGTTGGCCCTTATAGCTTTAGCCAGGGTATTAAAAGCTCAATGCTCCGCCACATGCTGATCCCAAAGAGATATGCCCTAAAAGGCTATACACACATTAGCGCACACACACACACACACACACACACACACACACACACACACACTGGCAGCAGTCCTTGAAAACAACCTGCAGACACAAACTCGTGCACACATGCACGCGCAGAAATCTATCAATCAAGGACACTGTTATCTGATGGCTAAAGTGACCGGAGTTCCCTAAAGTCATCAGAGAAAGATGGAGACCGATGAAAGGAAGAAAGGGCAGAGAGGAAATAAAAAAGGGGATCATGTATGAACTGCATAGAGTAAAAGACTAGAATGAAGGCATATGAGGAAAAAAAATGTAGAGGTTACATGCCTGGTTGTCAGCTGGGAAAAGAGAAGGAACGGGTAAGGTAGAGGAAGAAAGAGGAGAGATGAAGGAAGGCAAAGGCAGGCATGAAAGAAAGACCATTACTCCAGGCGGGTTGACATCTCAAGGGTTTGTCTGCTGTCAATCAGGGCTTTACTTGGTAATTGATTGTGAAGGACTTAAAAAATTCTAAATAGCTTTGAGATTGCCTACTAAGATGTTAGGGGAATTTGTCCTGTAAGAACCTTTGAAGGGTAGGGAAATGTTTTCAGTAAGAGTTACACATGTCCACCTCTGGGAAATACTCAGTACAAAAGCACGTCATCTTCCGTTGTCTGGTGAGGAGCTAGCTTGAGGACGTTTCTTTCACCACAGAAGTAGTTAAGAAGGTGGGAAAGTTCACTTCATTGCAGTCAGTCTCGCTGTGAAGCTGACAGCTTTTCTGGTCATGAGGTTACTTGTCCGACCTCTAGCTGAAAGCAACTGCTGGGCTTTGTTGTCCTCCGACAGACATGTCCTCTCCAGATGCCCGTACATGGTGAGGTCATTGTTCAACCACTGCTGCAGGGGTGCAGCACTTTTGAACAAACCGTACATGGTGTGATGACTGCTTGGTGGTGAACATGTTCACATGGAGGCTAGAAAGAGATGCAGGGATTTATTGTGTACACTCCTTTCTTTTTAAAAGACGTCTCGTTTGCCTTTTATACGTCTTACTGATGTTTGGATGAAAAGAGTTTTTTTGGTGGCGTGACATTAAGTGACTTTGGCCTCTTGAGGGCAACAGAACATTTACAGAAATAACATAGAATGTTGTTTCTTTACACCTTGTTTACCTAACTGTAAAAAATGATGTTAATTAATTGCATTTTCTCCTACGTTGTATGATCAAACCATAGGAAAATGATACCTATAACAAAGGATACACCAGATAAAGAGTGTTGGAGAATGACAGATCCTTTTAGCAGGAGAATAATGTGTGACGATTAAAACATTTTCCTGTAATGCATGCAATTAAAGTACCTAGTTTCACCTGTATTCTTAGAAACACGAATGAATAAAATAACTACTGTCAGATGACGATATACTCTGACACTTACGTCAATAAAAAAAAAAAATGCTGCTCAAGCTCTGTGTTTTTTTACTTGCAAGTATCTACATAGGTCTGTTTGCCATTCAATCCTGGGTATGTTTACCAAATGAGGATTTTTATTTCAGAATTTTTGCTCCCAGCCTTTTCCAGAAATGAAACAAATAAAAGTACTATATAGATCCGAGATAATGTACAGGTTGTTCGTCACTACAGTATGAAGACCCAACTCCACTCCATTGTAAGGTGGTGCTGTGTTTAAAAAACACGTTTATTTCTCCATTCCCTCAAGGTTTGCTCGCGTGCAAATTCTAAATATGAGCTATTTTGATTATGGAAAGAAGAGTAGGAGTTTAGCAAAAAGTCACCGAATAAAGTCTGGCAAAAACTAGTCTGTTTGTCGGCTCTGCCAGCTACCTCAGCATGTTAACTTGGCTAGTACACACATTAAAGTTGCCAGTGGATTTTGGCTATGGTTGCTATAGACATGTTTTTTGGAGAATTCTGCGCCTTGTCTAGATAATTATTTCGCATTCATTATCTGCAGATCTTTCCACTCAAGAACTGATATTCTTATACAGTACATGTAATTTCTTAGGCAGACATAACTCTGCATTTTTCATTCACTATTGTTGGTACATGTTTAACGGTTAATTGCAGCATGTTTTTGTTAACCAGTCACTTTAAATGTTATATGAAGCAATCCCCTTATCTTCCACCTGCCCCTCCCTTTCTCCTTTCTCTCTTCCTATCTCCCAATTCAATATTAATTCGATTTAATCTGCTATTTAATTCAAGGAACTCTCTCTGGAGTCTCCTTTTCTTTGATCGTCTCCTCGCTCTCCCCTCCCCCTCTCCTCTGTTGCCCCCCTCCTTCTTCAATCCATCCTTTTCAGGTTTTTATTCCCTTTTTAATCCCATCGTCTTCTCAATCTCACTTAGAGAGAGGGGGATAAGAGGAAGTAGTGGGGATGGGGGGGGGGGGGGGGAGAAAGTAGAGATGTAAAGAGAAACTGAAAAGCTTTATGAAATAAGTAACAAAAGGAGAAGGAGAAGGCAAATGACAAAAAGGAGAGAAGGGGAGGTTTAAAAACGAGAGGAGAGTATTTAGGGACAAACGGATGAGATACAGAGTGAGAGAAAGGGGAGATGATTGGGAGGGGAGAGCAGGGACTGAGAGTATTGAGAGGCACAGAGGGGAGGGAGAAACAAGAAGTAGATAAGATGGAGAAGAGGGAGAGTAGAAGAGACAGCAGCCTCCCCAGATTGCTGATACTGTATTACTCTACGTTGCATCAGTCACACACACACACACACACACACACACACACACGCACACACACACCTTTGCCAGCTGATGGCAAATGTGCATTTGCACCTTTCCTCAGGAAAAACCAAATACGAGCTCAGAGGAACCACATTTCACACCACAATGCTGAGATGTGTTTACAAAAGTTTAAAAAAGTTTTAAAAAGTTAGTTTACGTCGCAATCAGAGGCATCAAAGTTCAAGCCTAAACCTTCTTCACTGTTTGTCAATGAGCCAAGCTTTTAAAAGGTATTCTCTGGGCAGAATGTGGAAGAAATGAAAAGGAGAGAGAAATCCCAAAACACTTTATGACCAAAAATAAACCAAACAAGAACTAGGCCTAGACATCTACTGATCGTCACTTTAGCAGATATGTAGGCTCTTCTGTTTGACTGCTGATCAGTAAATAGAAGTCCGCTCACGCAGGCATGCAAAGTGTTCAATATTTGATTTGCTTTCCCAATGATACAGTACATTTTTGTAACTGATGGGCAAATAGTTTAAAAAAAGATGATCCTCTCGTTGCATTGCAAGGCAATGTGTTTAACCTTTTAGACCTTAGAAAACCAGGCTATCTGCTTACCTCGCTTTGAAGCCAATTAGCTGGGCTAAGCTCTCCAATTACTGTAGTTTCATACAGATTGTAATATAACCAGAGGTGAGCAAACGTGCCATGCAGAGAAAACAGTTACACAGTTGTGGAAGTTATGAATCAATCCTTGGAGCTTTATGTAAGTCATGTGTTCAGATTCAATCTTCAATGCAGCAGACTTGTTTGTTTATTGGTCGTCTGACGAAGGCTTCGATGTGGCTGCTGTGTTGGTTGATCTTGCGTTGGTTTGTCTTGTAATGCAGACAAAACCTAAACTGCCGAGCTAACTGTTTTTCAAGCCATTTAGCTAGGCTAAGCCTCACATGACTTGTCATAATATATTTACCTTTCAGACCAAGCAGCTGCTTTTAAAACGGCTAACTGTTTACACCCGTTTCCAGGGATTTAGCTTATCACAGCTCCCCCTTTCATGGCTGCAGTTTATTATTTAACACAAGGTTTTCCTTCAGATCCTGACATACTAGCTGAGCTGTGCATCTCCGTTTCCAGGTGTTACACTAAGCTGGTCCTAACCTCTTGTAGATGGAGCACATTAATAACCATACTGGCCAAACAGTTCCTTTTGGAATCTGCCATCTCGCTGTTTATCTGTTTCCAGTTTAGCCAAACAGCCAAACAAAGATGACATCTTCCCAGTGTTAGCTTAACGTACAGTGAACGAACGGATGTATGTCTTCGACAGTTACTCACATCAAAAAGGGAAAATAATACTTTTTTAAATAAATGTTATTAATGCTACATGTGAGTAGTTCATTAATGCTTGAGTTTTTATGGCAATTTTAACTATCCACACAGACAAATAAAGAGCTAGTCCAATGCTTTATGAATCTTTGTTGCTAACATTAAAGGCTAAATTCAAGCTATCCGAGTTCTGGATCTCAGTTCTAAAGCTGGTACCAAATGAAAGCCCTTTGTGGGCATATTCCTTCTTCATATCAGTCGTCAACAAGCCTTTTTTTTATAGGCTAACTTGGGTTCTCAGCAACTATTTTCCGTCACTGTCCAGAGATTTCATTACATTCTCTTCTCAAAAGTCTTTGATGTATCTGCTGGAGGGGAATTTCTGAGGAGATGGTGGGAAGTATTATAGAAGCACCTCCCAAACTGGACCAAATAAAAACCAGGAAGCAGATAATTTTATGATTATAATTTGAGTTCTTTCAATTACTTTTTTTCACGACTGAGGTACTGGCTGCCTGCAAGGGATTCTGGAGGAGATGCAATGACAGCTGGAAGGGCGGGTTGTGCACTTTGTTCACAATTAAGATCCCAACCATAGGCATACACACTGAAAACTAATGGACACACAGATATACAAATAAGTCATTATAACAGTTTTCTGCATTAAGATTTTACTGTTATTGCCCTTATTGCAGTTGATTTTATCCCCTCTAGTTTTACTGCCAGAACTAGGGCATCCTCCCTCTCACTATCTCTGTTTTCTCTCTCTCTCTCTTTTTCTCCCTCTCTAGCTCACACACATACATTAGCCTCAAGCTCATAACAACATACACCTGGTGAGAGAAACACACGCATGTGGTGAAAAGAGACAAAACGGGGGGAGAGAGAGGAGGAAAAGAAAGAGAGAAATGGGGGGTGGGGGTTAGAATTGAGGACAGAGAGAGGAGAGAAAACAGAAGGTCTCACATACACACACACACTTACAAACATGCATCATGAAGCCACACACACACACACACACACACACACACACACACACAAGCACGCACCATGCTCTGCTCACACACATTAGCCTGGAGCTCAGAACAGCTACACCTGGCAAGAGACGCAGTGAGATGCAGAGAGAGCAATAGATGGGAGCTTGCCTGTGAATTGAGGGCATGCAGAGAGACACAG